>NC_079155.1:13944166-14247196 GCF_947563725.1 Argiope bruennichi
GAGCAAATTTAAAATAATTGCTTATTTGTGAAATAGAAACTTAATAGTATCAATCATACAAATGCAGTGACTATGTCGCTGTAACGAACTTGAATTAATTAATCGATAACGTCTTTCAATCTGGTCAACAATATTGTATAAAACTTCCAGGGAGGGGAAAAGGTAAAATATCTGTTGCAATACCAGTTGTGTGAATGGTTGAAATGGAGTTGCGCATTACTTTAAAAAGTCTGAAATCTTAAATTCAGGTTTCAAGTTCTCAGGATTATGTTTTAATTTTAGAGAAAAAAAGTCAATTCATGTTTAGTGTGTTATCTCAGAAGTTTTGCTAGCGTTAGATCCTTTCATCAAAACTATGCTGCTTCAGATATTCTATAACCTACACGAGTTGATTACACAATAGTGAATACATCGAAAGATAACAAACGTTTCAAGATTGCCCGAGTGTTGCATCTATTATGATTGAATGGTTTTCATTATTAAACTTCTAACTATTATACATTTCTATCTAAATAATGTCTATATAAAAATTAACGAAATTTATTTAATTTGTGACCTACTTAGATAATTGCAGAAATGTCACAGAATACATTTATAGCGATTAGTCATTACATATTAATGTATTAAACCATGTAATTGAACTGTGTATCTTCAGTCAACCTATGAGGGACATTTGTCATTATTTATAATGTATTAAATCATGAAATTAAATTGAAACCATTCAGTTCATTAATGAGGAACATTGCCAGTATTCAATAAAAAAAAATGCAGAAACAAAATGTAATTAAAACTACAAATTTGAGCCATTTCGTGATGAAAATCGTTAAAACATAAAAACAATCATTTTAACATCAAAATACAAAAAATTAAAAAAAAAATGGTGAATATTTGTTTAAAAAAAGCCGTAGCATTTTAATATAATTTCATATCGTCAAGTCAGATTTCAGAGAGATCAAAATATTTTTTTAATATCTTTCAGTTAAAATATTTATAGAGCACGATATCTGTGATGTTTTGGCAAATCTTCTCGTTTTAAACCTTTTGGGTCCGAAAAAATCATTTTCTGTTTGTGGGCAAGTTACTCAGAAATGAAACCAGTTAGATGGATGACGCGTGATACCCGATTTTTGCAGCAGAATTGAAAATTTCTAACATATTTAGGACATAATCCGAAAACGGAAATTTTTTCTCTCTCTCTATCCGTGTTCATGAGAAGATGCGACTCAAAAGCTAAATGAAATCTGATATATTGTTTTTTTCTACTGACTGTAAATCTGTACAAAATTTTGAATTGTTTCGTTCACATTGTTTCGTTTCGTTTTGATTTATCTAGTCATGTGTATATATGAACGCAATAATTCACAAGCTAAAATAACTAGAGAGATGAAATTTAATATGTTATCTTTTGAATTAAAATAGGTTATCTGTTTCTAATTTTGTACTGAATACGTCAAAGGATAAAATATTTGCTTATTTCTCTTTTTTCGTATTGAGCGCGGTCATTGAAATCCACAACAACAAACGAAATCTGGCATGCAGCGTTGACAACAGAATTGTGGATCTAAATAAAGTTTTAGGATACACTGGTCAAAGGGAAGAAATCCAAATTCATCATGTGGTTCCCAACACAAAACACATAATATATAATGTGAGTACCCCAAAAAAATAGTTGAGGGAGATTTAATCATAATTGAAGCTGCCACACCTACAGTTTGGAGTTGAACTTTTTAAAAATCGCATTTTTATTATTCGAGGCACTTTCGTAAGCTATGTTATCTCAAATTGCAAACCATGTTTTAGAATATTTGTGGAAGCAGCTAAAACCAACTAAATTATGACCAATCCATCATCTTTTGATGGAATAAATCTCATTTACTAAGTTAACAGCACTGCATTATGTAATCTAGCATCTCGTGATACAAAAAGATTACTAATTCTAAGCACTACATTGGATAATCCTGCATCTTTTTCAAAAAAAAAAACCTCTTCTTTACTAAATTGCCATCGCTACATCAAACAACTCAGCATCACTTGACATAATAAACCTTCTCTTTATTAAATTGTCAACACTACATTGGGCAATCCAGAATCTCTTTATGCGTTAAGCTCCTCTTCGTTAAATTGCCATCACTATATCAGACAATTCACCATCTCTTGATACAATAAACTTCTCTTTCTTTACTGTTTACTGCAAAAATGTGTTTGTGTTGCTTCCAGTGGCCTACGTGTAAAAGTTTAATAAATGAATTTTTCTTTACTTTTGTAAATTATTTTACTTTTCTAAAATATCATTTGATTAGTTAATCGATAAAAATAATATAAATTTAATTTTATAATTGATTTATTTAAGTTGAAATTCTTCATATCAATTATAGTGCATGAGAGCCCTTATTAAATATTGATGATCAGACACTAGGCTGACATATTTTTTTATGAGAATTTAAATTGTGCTAATTCTATGAAAGATAAGATCCTATAAAATCGATAAATCCATCAATATGTGCTACTTCACAAATATCTTTAACAATAACAACCACTATAGCTGTCATTGCTGTTTTTTGTAGTCTTAACATATTTTAAAAATTCAACTTTACAGCATAGTGGCTTCTAGTCAGTCTTGACCATAAAAATATTATACAGTATCGATTAGTAAGCTATGTGCCTCATTCACATTTTTTTCAATACTTTTTTCGACAATGACAGTTTTCAAAACATTAAAAAGAATTTTATATTTCACCATCGAAACTTTTTATTCTTTGAAACGAAGATTTTTTTCGACATTAAAATTTGTAACAACTAATAATAGAAATTTTATTACTTATCCAAATCATTTTTTTCTAAACAATAATTTCGAACTATTTTCTTTCATTGATAAATAAAAAAAGATTCTAATAAATTAAATACGATCACTTCATTTATATATTTGTTGATGTAAAAGCAATTCTTTTACATCTTTGCTTGACGAGATTTTCAAAATACGAAAACAAGTTTTCAGTTTCCAGTTCTAATAGATAATTCATTCTCAATTGATATATACCAAATAGAATACACCATTTTAATTTGGAAAATGCTCCACATGTTGTTGGAGAAAATTGCTTGTCGGTACAACTCCGATTTTGTTTAATAAGATGTTTATCGAAATGCATTGCAAATTTGACGTCTTTCCTGAAATCACTATACATTGCAAATGTTCTCATGATAAATTACTTCAAAGATTTGAAAACCAGAGAGGAATGATAGGTTTTATCTACATTTACAGTATCTCAAATGCAGGGATAAAATACTTTTGAAATCTATTGTTACTTTCTTGGTATACGAAATATTGTAATCGTTGAAACATTCGAATTGCAAAATTTGACGAATCTCCTCGTTTCAGATCTCTATGAGTCCGAAGAATACACTTTTGGCAGTATGTTTGTCTGTCTATAAACATGAATACTCAGAAAAACTTTGAGCTAGATGGCTGAAATTTGACATATAGAATTCAGATCAAATTTGCAGATTTCTATCAAATCCCATTCACGGGAAATCCATCTGTATGGGTGTTCGAGTTTAAGGAAATGAATTAGAAAACGCAAAGAACTAGGATAATAAAATTTAATACACAAGTTTTGCATCTAAAATATGTATACTAATCTAATTTTGAACTAAATTCATTAAACAGTTGGCCGTCTTACGGTCTGCCCTTTCGCATGCACGCAAACACAAGTTAAATCAATGGAATTCGGTATACGTTACCTTGTGACTGAACTGTAGTTTTGTGCCAAATTTTGGCGTTATTCGGTCGGTAAAAAAGCATCTTAAATACATAATTTTGGGATAGATTTAATAAAAATGGCAGATTCAAGGCACAGATCTATATTTCGTACTAATCTTTCACCAATGCCATGCAAAGGTGAAAAATAGATGGCTTTAAAATTCGTACTCTTACCCAGAGTCCACTTATGCGGAGGAAAGGAATTAAGACTTTTATTGGAAAGAAATGCAAGAAAGCTTCGTGGAGGTCATCCGTGCTGATATCATTTCCTTAGATTCTATGTCGTTCATGGAAAATGAACTTAAACAAAAAAAAGAAATGAGGGGTCACAAATATATTTAGAAAATGAAATTGACACAAATAACATAATTAAAATTCAATAGCATAAGGATTAATTACTGGAACGCTGATGTCACATTATACGGAGTACATTCTTTACCATCTCGCGTATTTCGAAACCACTTTCAGTGGTGTTGATTCCCGAGAATCAAACAAAGAATAAAGAATTTACTTTGGCTTCTTTTGAATCCCGATGTCACCAGCCGAAATGACCTTAACTCTTTCCTCAATTTATTTTCAAATGCTTGTAAAATCGAAGTTTTGGATTCAGTATTCAACTCTTTGAACTTTTGTTTTGGATTCAGTATTCACCTTGAAATACTTTTGCTGGACTTTCATCTTTAAAAGTGGTGTGAAATTGTCAACATTCTCTATGATGTAAAATGTTTTCTATTATATAATGGTAAAAAATTAAGCAAAACTCTAAAAGCGAAAGAAAATAGTTTATAATTAAAGGTAAACAAAAACCCTGACCCTGACTGATATGATTTGAAATAAATTACCACATATTGAAAATTGTTTATAAAATAATAATATTTCAATATTTCAAATTGTTTTTCATGTTATTTACTGGTATATTTAAGACGGATATCTGTATGAATAACTATTATGATAAATTATTATTTTCTAACTAGCAAACTGTGGATAATTTATGCAAATAACACCATGATCAGTGCGAAATATGAATATTGTTCACTAAAGCACATCCAGAAAGTATACTAAATAATCTCCTTCCTAACTATATTTGCCTTATACCCTTAAATTAGGCTGGCTCGCTGCAGCATCTAATTTTCCAAACATATTTCATAACGTTGAAGTTTTGTCTTTCGAATGAATTGTAGACTTTTAAACTTTTAAATGTAGGCGAGACTTTAAACTGTCAATTGTTCTAAAATGCCGTTTAATTGAGAATTTGTGCAGGAAAATATCGTTTTACTTTTAAAAGGAGAAACTGTGATTTGACTGGTTATAGCATTTGCCAAGGGAAAATGTCTTAAATTATAATGCAGTTTAGCTCTTCATTTACGGTACTTACAATTCAATTAGAGGGCAACCGACGCGGAGGTTTCATATAGTGTAAATATATGTGGTTTAGTTTCTTTTGAAATGTTCCAGATAAAGATATAATTTTCTATGACATTTATACTGCGAGGGAAGGAAATCTCATAAGATTCTTTTAAAAATTGGGATTTTTTCAATGGACCGAGAAATTTTTCTTCTCGTCTCAGCAGAAGAACGTAACATGTTCTTTAAAGAATTTATAATAAAATTAGAAACATTAATATTTCAAAAATTTATTGAAATTCTTTTTTTTAAGCTAATAAGAGTGTGTATGCCTAATGGATGGGACTCGAATTCGAAAAAGGCATGTCAAACTGATTTCGTCAGAAATACCGCTTCATATGTGAGTCTGCTGAGATCTGCAGCTGTTGTTAGGTCAAATGTTCTCATGTGGGGGTGGTGCAGAAGTTTGAAATCATATCAGATAAATGATCTCATTATTAAATATCGAATCAGAAGAAGGAGGTAAACAAGAGTGTCTGCTGCGCATTTTTAGCCAACTGGTGACCCATCATAAAGTGTAATTATAAATAAATTTCCTAACGTTGCATCTATTAAGAGAAAAGAAAGCAAAGTACAGCCTTGTTGTTTATCGGAAATTAAAAATAATAGTTGAAAGTTTAAATTCAACGCAGTTATAAGTGTTCAATGTGAGTCTCTTCAGAAATGCGAAGGATATCGTAGTGGTACGATAACTCACTCCATAATTTTTTACCTGGTGAGAATCTTTAAAAGAATGCAGATATGCATGTATGGCGATACTTGATTTTTTTTAGGGCTATCTCAGAAAACAGGTATTTGTTCCCCCACTACCAACTAACGTTGATAAATTTAAAAGATGCATATGTGCAAGTCTCAAAACGTCAGATCAAAGATGTGGAAAGTGTATGGGATGAGTTATCGTATTACAATGATATCGTTCGTATTTTTGGAGGTGCTTATAAACTATATTAAAGGTAAATTTAATATAGTTTATTTGTAATTTCTGATCAGCAACAGGGTATTTATTTAAAATTACCTTTTATAATGAAATTGTACTAGAATGTTTTCGATCACGATCTAACGACAATAAACCAATTTAAAGTACAGATAGGAGAAATTTCTTTTTCTTTATTTTAATAAATCAAACATTCAGCGAAATTTGATATTTTGAAATCATATCTTCCAAAAATACAAAATACAAAATAATACAAAAAGGTATCTAAACTCCAGTCTCAAAAATATTTTTTTAAATATTTTTTCTCAAAAATATTTAAGTTATTAAAAACATTTTTAATATCTTTTTTAATGATATCAATTTAATTGGCTTGTAATTCTTTTTTTTTAAATTAAAAAGTTTAAATGTTTTTGATTAATATCGATTATTACTTTTCATTGTTGTTATGAGATTCAAACAGTTTTCTTTATTTCTATAAACATTCTATACAAAATGGATTGTTAAAATAACTAAATTAAAAAAATTCTGGAAACGTCATCTTTTGAACATGTTTGTGCTGTAACTCAGTAACTCAAAAGCGGTGCAAGCTAGACCAATAGAATTGGAAATTAGGTCTTAGGTATACCAAAATTATAGATTTCCATTAAATCTTTAATGGAATCCGTCTACGATAATTCTATGGCTCTCATGTCTGTAAGGGAACGAAATAACTGAAAAGCGGAATAGGTTAAACAAATAGGTCTTCATATACCGAATTTGTGGAATTCTAACACATATATCATGGAATTTGTCTATGGCAAATCTATGGTTCTGATGTCTGTAGGAGAAAGAAATAACTTAAAAGCGGTACAAGCTATACCAATAGAATTTGGTGCCAAATTTGTAAATTTCTATCACATTTTTAATGGAATCCATCAACGGCAACTCTATTGATATACCAATTCGTATGTATCTCATGACAGTAAATCAATTAATACAATTCGATTCGATTAATCAATAAGCATAAATAAAAAAAAATTATGCATTTTTGTCATATGAAAATTGGTATCGAATTTCAGATCAAATCCGCAAAATGTAACTATTGGAAATTTGGTAAACGATCTTGACATGAAACATGTAGATGTATGTCTAATTTGACCAAATGGCAAAAATGCATACCCTATTATTTTCACTGAACAGCAGAATCAAGAAAAGAACATATCATATTATGTAAGGCATAAGAGAAAGTCGAGAGGAGAAACTGACGCCGGTTACTGATAAGAAAAATCTCCTTCATTTAAGTAGCGTACTTTCATCCATTTGCGGCGGTATCAGAAAAAGATCACAGGCAAGGACAAATTGTTTCCTTGAAACCGGTACAATTTGCATTGCATTAAGAAGATGTCAAAAAAAGATACGAATAACGGTTTAAATATTTTTCTTGTTTTCCATATTTGTTGGAAAAGTTGCGTAAAAGCTAATATACACAGAGGAAAGAAAAGGCGTCTTAAAAAGTGAAAATATAGTACCCAACTGCGCGAGAAAATATTTATTGAATTAATTAAGAATTTTTGTTTTTGTACTAATGTGCGTGATTAACAAATACATGCATGTTGTTGATTTCTGAGATATTTTTGTTTTTACCTATTTTGCAATTTGAATAAAGTATCAATTAAAAAAAGGAAAGCGTCGTATGTTAATTCTTTTTCTGTAGAAATTAAAATCAAGATATTATTGTGAAGTTTAAAGTGGTTTCCAAAGTTTTAAGTGGAGGGAACCCAAAAAAATATTAGAAATATTTCTGTGTCAAATAAATTTTTGTCAATAAAATTTAATTTATTAATGCGTCGATTTTTCCGAAACACTGCTGATTCATGACAATTTAGTTGTTGAAATGAAAGTCTACTCTGTTGTCTTTATAATATTTAGAATACATGACAAGAATGGAGATCAACGCATAAATTTCATATTGAAATAGATAAAAATAAAGAAATAGATATTTGCAATAGCATCAGAAACTATCTATTGCTATGAAATTACAGGCCAATAGTGCTTGCAAAATAAGAACTTTGCATGTTGAGTTTAAATAAATGCCTTAGATGCGTCAAGTACTCTAATCCTTTTTATGAATTGTTTGTGTTAAATATCTGTCATAGATAAAGCTATTTTTAACTGCACATTAAATATCAATAGATATTCTGTACTGTAATTGTAGAAATTATACAAATGTAACTCAGTTTACAAAATGTAGCTAATTTGAAATTTTTATTTTTCAGATGTTGTGGTTCATTCTGAGTGTACATTTTTTATTAATTTTTGCACCACCAATTTGTTATCCATAATTATTAAATATAAGTAAGGAGGGGATTTATTCGCATTTGATGTTCATCATACATTTTAGTATTTCTAATTTAATTTTGGTCATTGCTTATCTTGCAGATAAAAGGATATGACATTATAGCAATTTAAAAAAAAGAATACTTAAATATTGTACGACATGCATAGGCTACGTTTGTAATGCGGCTGAGACGTCAGGTAATTTGATTTTATTACTCTATAGCTCCATGAGTTAAAAATTATTCAGTAATTACAAAAGAGGTTTAAATTAATTTGACCAAAAAAATCTACTGATTAAAAGTTAATTAATCATTGCTATTTAAATGTCTTCTTTTGTCTCAAACTCTTAAAAAATTGCATCCTTGTAAACAATTAAAGCCGTGGTATTCTGATGATCAATCTAAAGTTTGGAACTTTAAAATTGCGAATTCGGAGTCCCCTAAATAAAACTACATTTAAAATAAAAAGCTTTTCATTTCATAAAGTTTCTTTTCTCATTCTTTTCTAATTGTGTCTGTTACTACTTGCCTCTTAGAGGGTATGTCTTATTTTACATATGACAGATATTCATTTTGCAGTACATTCCTACAATATTCCGTACTCAGGTATTCATTTTGCGAACAGAATTTGCAATGTTAACTCTCAGGGAGCGGAGAAAGAGTATCGTCTGCTTTACCCAATCAATGTACACTAACTCTGCTGTATTTGCCGCAATTCACCAGAGGCTAAGGGAGACTAGTTCATTTGGTAAGATGTTTGAAAAATGTAAGAATCGTCGATCCCTCACTGTTGAGGAAAGTGTACTACACGTTTTAGATGAAAATCCAAGTGTGAGTTCACTTGCACGGAAACGACACTTGCTAGTGAAGTACAGTGATGAAAATCTTGCACAAAAACGAACATCGCCTTCATGATTTTACACAGGTGCAAGAATTATGGAGCTCAGACTTCCAAAAGTGGGTAACATTTTACTGCTGGCAGTTGCAAAGAGATATGGAAGAAACGCAATTCCTGAGAATGATACTTTGAACAGATAAGTCACATTTTTATTCGAGATGACATTTTCAATTAGCACATTTGTCATTATTACACGTAGAAATATCCGCACGTAGCACAATTCTTCGGTTTAGACACTATTTAATTTAAAAATTTGACTTAGAATGATCGGCAATTGCTTAATTGGTCCACATTTTTTCCAGGGTCATTTGATAAGCAATGTGTATTGTAATTCTTTTAACGTCATTTACCAAGCATTCTCCAGCAAGATGGGGTCCTAACACATTCTTCATCAGCACTTCAAGACGTTCTAATTATTCACGATGGATTGGTCCACGTTGGGCAATTTTTTGGTCATTTAGATCGCCAGATGTGACTCCAATAGACTTCTGTGTCATTGTTTGAAGTTTAATATTTTTTTTTTTTTGTATTTTTGCATATTTTTTTGTGAAAAGTCATGTCACTTTTTTTCCTATTGAACTTTTAAAATCATTTTCAAGAAAAGTGTCATTGTGCTTATTTGGCTTTAAGCCTTTTTACGCTTTCATTTTTTGACGAACGCAGATTTCAGGAATGTATTTCCAATAAAGCAATTTTTTCTGAAATAAAATAGTTACATGGTTTATGGTGAAATTTATATGGTTTATGGCACATTCGAAAGCCGATGGTATGGACAATTTTTTGGTAAATTTGACAAATTGTAGCTAGTACGGGTTTTTCGGAATTGAGAATTAAAATTGTTGGTGACATTTCGATTTTGAATTTTGCCAACGTTTCAGCACTTATGACTCGACTGTAAATCCATGTATTTTCATAGAACTTGTGTCATCTTAAAGGATTTCAGATGTTCATTCAAAATATGTGCTTACTTTGCATGAGAATGTACCCAAAAAGTTTTCATGATTCTGAGCAAAACAAATTTATTTACCATAACTTGCAAACGATTGGAGAGGGGATAGGGATGTTACAGTTTATAATCCCCATGAGCTCTTCTATCACCCTCTTTCGTTTGTCCGAATTGATAAAACTCACCCTGTATAATAATCTATTTATCATTTTTCACGAAATTCGAAGGCGTATCAATTAATACGGACTATTTACTATCATGGTGTTAAAACACGATTGTTAAAGTATTTTTTTACTTTCTCGTAGATGTAAAAGAGAGTAACGCCTCGTAGTGGAAGTATTGTAATTGTCGAAAAATTCGAAAGATTTTGACGAATCTGGCATTATATCATTTTTCGGTATTATGTCTCGATTATCTGTCGATTCAAAAACGCTTTGGATTAGATGAATGGAATTTGGTGCATAATCTTTACGCCAAAACTGCATGTTACGCCAAAGTTTCGAATGAATCCATTGAGAAGTCTGGCAATTCGAGTGCAACGAAACGTAATAACAGCAAAACATAAAGAGATAGGTCGATAAAATTTGGTACTGAGATTTATCAATTAAAGTGAAGGTCTGTATCAAATTTGCAATCAGATCTGTCAAAGGGTCGATCGTCTATTCGTCTGTACTTTCGCATGCGTGTACATGCAATAGCTCATAAACACAATGACTTAAATCAGTGAAATTCGTTATATTATCGATGTAGTTACGTACTGAATTTTAATCTTGTGATTCATGCCGAAAATCAATATTTCGTAACTATCTTTTGGCAATGGGATGCAAGATCATCTCAGTCTTATCCATGTCCACAATTTTATGCAGGGGGGGGGGGGGCAGAGAGCTAAAATTTTTATTGAAAAGTGTGTTAAGAAGTTTCTATAAGACCCCTCACGTTGATTTATTTGTCGCTATAGATTGTTCTGTCATTAGAGTGTACATTTTGGGAAAGTGTAGTTTTTTATCAATCGATTTAAAACAAAATATAACGCAATCCAAAATCGAGAATGTTGATTGTATAAAATCATCAGGAATTTAAGACATTTCTTTATAGTTTTGTATGAACTTTCCATATTTTTACTTTAGAATTAATTTTTCAAGAGCTTTAGCTTTTCCATAGAGAAGAATGGAATCAAGTCATATGCATTATTCTTTGAAAATAAAACTGAAAAGAAAGCAAAGTAAATGTTCAGAATAACTTGACTGAGTTTATCATGAAAATACCCAAAGAAAATTTAAGACTAGTGAGAAGACTGGCTACAGCTAGCTATTGCGCAATTTCTTAAAAACAAAACTAAAAAAGACATATTGTTCCTAATGTAATTCAAACTTCTTATAAAGTTTTATTACATAAATGTTAATCCGTAAAAAAAAATTTCTCCTTGGAAATAAATATTTTCTTTGTCGAAAAAAAGTTTTATGTTAAAAAAAAAATTTGGCTCATTATTAATTTTATTTAATAATGTGCCATTTCTGCGAGAAAGCAATAAAGATAAAAACATTGTAAAACAAATTGAACAAATGTAATAACATAAAATGCTGATTTTATTTTAGGAAAAAAAACTTTATTACCCTTTACCTTGTGTGAATTGAATATTTATTTTGTAAATTTTTTAAGACCAATGTTCTCTCAAAAGAGCAGAGAATCAGATATCATATATTTCGAAACATAGCACTGCACTTCTTAAAATTACTTACAACTCAGGTAATGAAGAGAGGTAATTTGGAGTCCATTTTAAACTCAATCACAATGTATTGTAACAATACTTTTATAACATTAACTATATTTTTTCTTCTTTTAAAATTTTATTTCCAACTGTAGACAAATTTGCTTTCAAAGCATTTTAAAATTGTTTATATTTAAAATATTTAGACTGAGAGCTGGGGAAATGCAAAATCTTTTGCAATCCATTGCAAATCATCTGGCTTTTTAATTTAATTGAGAAAGCCAAGATTGTAATAATTCATGAAGCATAGATTCTTTCTATAATTACTGTCGTGAATAATCATGCACATAAACATGATAGTTATTCATTGAGATAATAAAAAGGATCTCCATAAAATAATAGAATCTATGATGATGCTTATGTTAAGTAATTCTAAAAGATAAATTATCGTCAATTTAAAAATTTTTAAGATTTTAAATTGAATATTTCTTATTTTTATAATCATTTTTAGACCTATGTCTTCATTTACGGAACATGTGCAATTTGTTTTGCTTTAAAGTTTTTTCAACCATTTAGATATTTCCACCTGTCATGTATTTATTTTTTTGCAGTCGAAATCTTTTTTAGATAGCATCAACAGATATTAATCCGTTATTTACGTGGTACTTTAATGGCCCTTTAAATCAGGCTGACATCTTCACAATATAACTATTTTTTCTAACAATATTTGAAAGAACACGAAGAAAGTATTTCCAATAGAAAGCAGTGGATATCAACTAAAAATAACATTAAAAATCTTTATTATTAATTTAATTGATTAAATTATTTTAATTATTTAAAAAATTCTTCTTCCTGGATTTATTATATACCAAAATTTAACTAATGATTCAAAAATAAATTTGACAAATTAATGGCAAAATTATTCGGTAAATAGAATCCAGTATATTTTCTGATTTAGCGGTGCCGTATTTTTTATGATAAAAAAAGAAAAATGAAACACTCAGCTTTCTAATCCTTTTGACGAATCTTTCCTACCACAAATATTAACTAATTTATAACTGTTTTAAATGGCATATACACTTTGTGAGGAGCCTGATAATTAAAAATTGAATCTTGAGATTAAAGAAAAAAACATTTCTGTGAAGCGTACAATTTTGAACCCTTCTTTTGAAAAATTATTCCGTAAGACTCCAAGCACTAACACAATCACAGCACATATTTTCGTGTCAAGGCAAAACAAATGTGTCAACCTACATTAAAAAAAAAACTGCAACGAGTGTAAATCTTGACGTAATTAAATTAAGGATCCTCACCGGCATATTTCATTCAAAAAAAAAATAGTCATTTGAGAGTTTGTCACGTTCCTCGAAAAGTGTGAGGATATTCATTCCGGAATTAACTGCAAAAAAAATCACGCGTGGAAAAAAAATTCTTTATCAGGGAAAATTAGATTATGGCGTGAAATAAAGTTTCTGGTCTCCTTGTGTGTCCTGATCACTGCTGGCTTGTTGCTACCGTTTCGCCCGCCCGGCTACTTCCGCAGACTATGTGGAATAACAATGTATTAAAAGTCGAGAATCTGCTGGTTCTCTATATGCAAGGCGTGTGAAGCAAAAAATAATTGTAGTTTGGGATGTTTTATTTACTTTTCAGCTGAAATTTATTTATAAATAGAATTAGTTTTAAACCCTTATGATCTGATCAATATATAAGTTACGAGAAAACTATCTGTGACAACTAATGGACTGAAAATATAACCAGTAAGTTCTCTAATAAATAGTATATATCAGGGGTGGGCATTAAGTCGATCGAGATCGATCGCTGGACCGCCAAGACAACTTGGGGTGGCCGCCTTTATTAAGACCTAAGACGAGCATAAAACATTTATGGAACATTGTATACTCTTTATCCTGAGGAAAACGAGGAATTTTTCTGCTTCAAAATGATAAAATTTTAAAAGCATGTTGTTCAGAACCTACGATTAACTTTTGGAATCTAATGAAAGTATCCTAATTTTTAAAAAAAGTTGCATATCATTTAACATCGTTCTTTGGTTCTACTTACCTGTGTGAATCTGCGTTTTCAAAGCTGAATATAATTAAGACAACGTATCGTTCTCGTCTCACAGATCACCACTTAGAATCTAGTGCAAGATTAGCAGTTAGTAATCATATAATGAAATATTGGCGGACAGTATGTAGCCGAAGTCTTCTACTAACTATAACTACGAGAACTAACTTTATATGAAAATGATTTATTTTGTAATGTCTTTTGAATTGTTTAATATTAAATGCATGATTTTATATTATTATATTTGAGGCAATTATTATTATTATGTTTGTAGATAATTGTATATTCAGTATTTCTTATTAAGTTATAATAAATATTGTATACCTATGCCATTGTGTGGACCGCAACACCTTGAAAAGGTTAGAAGTAGCCCGTGCCCTGAAAAAGTCCGTCCACCCCTGGAATATATGAATATTGATATAAACACAGGGCCGCAGGAAGCCTTCTATGGGTAACTTTTTTTCCTTTCACAAACTTCCAAAATTTAGATTTTCTTTTATTGATTTTAATTTCTTCACTGTATAAGCAATTTAAGGAAACAAGTTTTGATTTACTGAAATAGCAAAACGTTTAATTACGAATTACTTTTAAGAGAACTAGTTTCATTATATTTCCTGAAAAAAAAATTAAAATTAGAGTTTAAATTAATATTATACAGAATAAAAATTAAAAAATGATATATATAGAGAGGGGAGGAGATAATTATAAAACAACATAATATAAAATCATGAAAGGTAATTTATTAGGAATATTTCTAGGACAAAATTCCAAATTTCAAACCGTATTTGTCAATAATTTGTTCTAGTATATAGGCTTTATAAATTGAAAAGTAAACTACTATTAAAATATGGCTTTCGTAAACAGATAATTAAATTACTATAAAGATACCACAAAAGAATTTTGGGATATAGAGACTCTTTAAATATTCGGAGCTCTTAGGCAGTGACCTATTTTGCTTATTTGATAATCTGGTTCTATTTAAACATTTTGCAAAAATTTCATTAATTAATTTTTAATTAATAAAATTAGAATTAAATAATTAGAACTTAATAATTTACGAATAACTATGTAATCAGTTTTATAATTATAGGTTTCCGAATGTTTCATAAATGTCAACCATTTATTAAATTTCTGTATTTCCTCAGTCATGGAACATTAATTTCAAATCCTTTACATTCATTTAGATAAATTTTGATACGATTAGGGATCCCTCCCCCCTTCTGTTAATTATAATAATTAGTTATCACTTACTTATTACATACTTTTATAATGAATAATTAATCATTATTACACCTGTTTAGTAGTTTAATATGTATTCAATCACATAAAAGCAAATTAGTTAAGTCTTACAAACTCTCATGGGCATATCTACTGAACATAGCTCGACCACAGCTCCCCAGATTAGTAACAGAGCTTTTTTTTTTCCTTTTAAAAGAATAATATGTAATTAATACAAAAAATATTTCAAAAACTAGAAAATGTCAAAATAAAAATATTCAAAAACTAGGAATTAGGATTTATCTTTTATTTCTAATCTTAATTTTTAATTTCTGGTCTTTATTTCTAGTTCACATACACATGCAAATGGGAAAAAAAATCAAAATTTCATTTCTCTGCCTCGTTGAGTCTTTCAGCGCAGTGTTAACAGCCAGAAATTCCAAAAATAAATTTAACAAAAAACGTTTTCTTAACACATATTTTGGAGTCCTATAAAAAGGCAAATTTTTATTAATTTTTTTTTCTTTAACGCGTAAATTTAATTTATGAAGTAATAATATAAAATATACAACTCAGATTTTTTAAAATTCATTATTAAGTTGGGCTATTCGCATGGGAAAATATGCAATTAAATTAAGCGGTAAGCTAATATCAAATTCTAAAAATATATTTTAAAAAAAACTATTATTTCAAAGAGAACACACGAATGTAATCACTTTAAAAACTCCAAAACATGAAGAAATATGTGAAATATTGAATACAAAATTTTCTCTTTAAGAACAACAAAAAAATCGAATGAAATAAAAATGTGAAATAAGATTTTTTGAACTCAAAGTGATTCAGATTCTTCAAAGTCTCAAGGTCTGTATAGAGTGTTTACAAGAAAGTCCAATGTTGGTCATTAGACTTCAACAAAAGGTTTTATAAACCATGTAAAACTTCCATACAATTATAAACAATATTAAATCCTTGTCAAATAAAAAGTTCAATCTAAATCATGATGTGTATTAGTTTTGAGCAAATATATATTAATTCAAAAATATCCCTAACTTATTGTAAAAAAATGGGCAGAGATTGAATCTTATTTGGTTTTTACTTCGACGAACTGTCCTTTAAAGCTATGCATTTTCATCAGTTTATATACAAAAATGTAAATGCGGAATACAAGTCTCTTTTATCTTGAACTTGCAATACCGTCTTCGCTACTCTCTGCTTAATTCTTTGTCATTTATTCAAACTCTTCATTCGCACAAAATGTAACATAATGTAGCATCAGTAGAATAAATTTAGTGTAGGTACTCGAATGGAATCTTTTGACCAGGAAGAGCCACTGTGCCACTCCTTTTTGGGATTACCACACATAACTACTCCGCCGCGCCTAATTAAAGGTATTCGAAATAAATTTGAATGACCGAATCGCCGCGACAGCATTGACAGTAACTAAGGTTGAGTCTTAAAGAGCATCACCTGTCATGATATAATTATTTCCGGGGAAAGCAGGTTCCGTCATCAATAAGAGGTAGCCAACACCCACCATTTCTGTTTCCACCAGGTTGACGAAAACCAATTATCATACTGGAACTTTTCATGTTCATTTCTGAAGTGCCCCCCGGTGGAAGGTCTTTCTGTGATAAAAGATCCAGAACATTTAAGAACTTTTTTTGGTGTGTGTGATAACTATCGGCTCATTCTGGAGAAGTTCTTTATTACACTCCTTCCCTTGCAATTGAAGAAAAAGGGATGGAAACCGATGGGAAGTTTTGAATGCCTACAATTAAAAGCTACGTACATGAGTTGTAAGCTTCTAAACTGAACCAAAATTGTTCTGAATAGTCTGTAATATGATTTTCTTCGCTTGCTAATGCCTTAATTCCTTTATATTTGAATAATATTAAAAAATTTCGGGAATTTTATATAGTATTATGCATAATATGTAAAAGTATAACAGATGCTTACTGTCGTATAATGTAAATATCAATCTCATCAGTATATGTGAAAGACATCTACTCTTTAAAAAATGATTATTCTTACTAAATATTCCTATTTTTTTTTAAAGTTAAAGTGAATATAATCGAATTTAGATCATCTAGATATTTTTCATGGTTTAATGATAAAGAAGTAATTTTGTCTAAATCAAGAAAATTTTTACAGCATCATCAAAGCAATTAGTTTTTAATATATTTTAAAATATCAAAAAAATAGCTTCAAATTTCGCACTACCCGTCCCTTTAAAAACACTTGCTTTCTAAATCAGTCCACCATTTTTTATTTATAATCAAATTTTTTTTACAATTAGCGTAAAAATATTTTTGACTCTCAAACTCACACTAGTACATAATGTATTAATCGAAGTTTGACATTTTATGCATTACATCATTTAGTCTTTTTCCTTTTCCTCTTCACATATGATGCAAATCTATAAGCATTATTTTTTTTTCTTTTTGAACTAGAATTTAATGTATTTAATGTCCTTTTTCTTTCTTTTGTTTCACTTTTCATCTATTAAAGCTGCTAATGTTGTAATTTCTTTCAGAGACATTCCTTTAGCTTAGAAACAATAGCCTCATTCATTTAATTTGTTAAACTCATTAACCTTTTACAATCCAATCTAAGTAACTTCTAGAGAAAAAAAAAAGAAAAAACTCCTTTTGCCATTTTTCTTAAAAAAAGTTAAATAAAAATATATTTCCTCTATGAAGATATGATACCATATACCATTGTAAATTATGGATGCGATATGTTTGATGCGAAAAAAAAAAATCATTCAAGACTCTCGGTAAAACAGCATACAAGGTAGTTATAACTAAAATTCCCTAAATAGATTTAGGTAAAAACCGTTCTCTTTGACGTATTTTGATAAAAGTATTATGTACTTTATTTCGGACGTATGGTAGAGAAATATGTTATAAATATTAATAATTCAAATTTCTCCCAGCAGAAGAGAAAATGATGAATAAAGAACAAACTTGCGCGCACAAATTTGAAACACAAACATTTATTTCATCACATCATTTGACCACATCCATACCCAATCATATATTCCAATTGCGTCACACGTTTAAAACCTGTTATACACTGCGTAAAAAAAGTAGGACACTTGATTTTGTAACATTTTATTGCAATTTAACATCGTAATTTTTTATTAGAAACATTTGACAAATATTTCAAAAATACAATTTTAACATCAGAATTATGATGTTCAAACATAAAATATTAATGGCAATAAAAATAGTTTCTCTTTTTTGAAACTTTGTAAAAAAAGTATGACAGCATTATAATGAATGAAAAAATAGTGACTTTAATAAGGAATGGTCTTCCCATTGGCCTTTATAACTTCAAATATTCTGTATGGAAGTGAATTGTATAGAGTTTGAATTTCAGTTTGACAAAAATTGTCCCACGAGTCATTCAATGCTTCTCAAAGCTGAGTTTGCGAATCAAATTGCCTTCCATCAGCATAAACTCGACGAACTAGCATTGCCCAGATGTTTCCACTATATTAAGGTCAGGACTTTTGGCTGGCCATGGTAAAACATCCACATTATTTGTTAGGAACCAATTTTTGACTCCAGTCGCGGTGTGAATGGAAGCTCCGTCTTGATGAAACTTCCACTATTTACCCCCCCCCCCATGTCAGAGGCATAAGGAAGAAGCTCGGAATTCAGCACTTGAATGTAGTCTGTATGTTTTTGCCTACCATTTAAGAAAACGAGACTTGTCCTTCCTCCGTATCCAACAGCCAACCAAACCATTAAACTCCCTCCTCGCATTTGTTGTGTTGAATAGTATTCGCCTTCAGTCCCAGACAATGCCAGTAGTGCTGATATCCGTCTGGACCGTCTAAGTTAAATTTCTTTTCATTGGAAAATATCACAGAAGTCCATTCTGTAGTCCAGGACATGTGCTCCTTAGCCCACGCTAAACGGTTATCAATGTGAGCTTGTTTCCACTTAGGATGATGTTTCCGTTTTTTGAAAATGAATTTTTTAGATCTTTTAATATAGTTGTAAACTGTTTGTTTCGTCACATGATTAAGTCCTGCTTGATTTCTTGCCTTTGAAACACTTCCTTTGTTCTTCTTCAGCACACCAGCAAGTTTTCTTTCATCATGTGGTGTTAACTTCTTCTGTCT
Source organism: Argiope bruennichi (assembly GCF_947563725.1). NCBI lineage: Eukaryota > Metazoa > Arthropoda > Arachnida > Araneae > Araneidae > Argiope > Argiope bruennichi. Next base: position 13,963,549 of record NC_079155.1, read on the forward strand.
ACCAGTCTTCTTTTTATTTCCATTTTTATAAGGATTTCTGATAAAGTTTGTAACTGTATTGGGGCTCACCTGCAACAATAGAGCAATCTCTCTGACACCTTTACCATCATTTTGATATGCGGAAATTTTCCCTTTTTGCAAATCGTTCAAAAGATATTCCTTTAGGCCTTTCTGAGAACGGAAAAACAACGCAACTTTTAAACAAATTAGATTTTTTTGACAGAAAAGGATAAACAAAGTACAAAATCACTATTTAAATAAAGAACAACTCACTAAATTAAATATATTAACAAGTTTCCTTCTACTTTTTTTACGCATGGGAAATTATATATACTAATTTTCTTAATAATATTAGTGGTAGATGTTTAATTTTTGCCTAAAATGAAAACAAGGGTCATTAAACTAAATCTGCATAAATATCTGGTAGTTAGGAGAAAATAAGAGATATTTATTGGCAAAAAGACACTGTCCTTCTACTTTTTTTACGCAGTGTAATTTGTTCAGTATATTTCTAAATATTTCTTGCAACAGCATATAGTATTCATTCATGTTCTCCTTCCAAAGATATGATCTTTCAAGAATTCCTACAATCAGAAATCACAGGAATTCAAGTCTGGAAAACGAAGAGTTCATGTAGTCAGAAAACTTCTCGAAATTACTTGATCATTTCCAAAGAAAACACGAAGCAGTTTCTTCACTTGTCAGGAAATATTGGGTGTTGGCACTATTTTGCATGAAGATGGTTGTCCCTAAACATTCACATTTTTGTAAGACAGAAAAGGGTTCCAAGCCGTAAAAGTTAGTAGTAATGACCACCAATGATGAAACACTATTTAGAATCTTGAAGAGTTTTCTCGAAGGTAAAAAAATAGCTGTAAAACTACACCAAATGGTAATATAGTTAGAAAACAGAGACTCTTCTTGCAAAACGTTAGCACTTGCAACGTTGCACTTCCCATAAGCAACTGTTCTGAATATTCACTGGCCCATTTAGGATAAAATTCGTCTCATCTGACCTTAAAATGTTCCAAGACCATGTGATTTCAAAGACTAATCTGTCCAGAGACCGTTAAGCAAAATCAATGATAAGTTCCTGGCCTCGAGAGAACAAATTTTGCGCCTCGAGAATTGTAATTTGCAATTGCAATACTTTCTCTATACTTCCTATACGAAAAGGTAAAAAGTAATTGAAGAGTTGACTTTTCAGTTCAATAACTTTGGAATGTAATAATACACAAAAATAATTTTTGTGGATTAATGCATTTTAATATTTTAAAATAAAAAAATAAGCTTCCACTGTCGTTGATTGTATTTCTTTACTATCTATACTCTAATATTAAGCAAATCCTTGAACATTTTTAAATGTTTTTATCAAAAATACTTTTCATTGTTTTAATTACTGCTAGATAAATAAAGTCTGAAACGTTATCATAAGACGATGTTTCGAACTATAGATTTAAATCTCTTTCCAATTATTTTGCCTTTATGAAGTACTGTGCAAAATTACTTCAATCATATCCAACGTATAAAATCAATTTTCATTTCTTCAGCACTAGCCGCCTTTGGCGAGCACACAGTTCGCCGGAATTAATTCCAAAAAATTGATGAATTTCCACGTTTTAGACCCCTTTGACTTATAAACACACATTCTTGGCATTCTGTATATTTGTTGTCTGTGCCAAAGATAACTAAAACCGCTTTGAGCCAGAGAGAAATTGCGTATATACGGTCTTTATACCAAATCTGTAGATTTCCATCAAGTGGGATTTGTTGATTTCTATCCTCAATATCAATTTTGAGCCAAATCCGTTCAGAGAAAGTTTATCTGTCCAACTTTTCAAACATAAGTGAACACAATAGCTACAGATTGAAGAGAGCTAGATAAATAAAATTCGGTGCACAGATTTAACGTGTATAGTTTAGAAACTTTAATAGGTTTGAGACAAATCCGACTAGAGGTTTGCTGGCTATTTTTATGCACTTTCAGAAACATGTTAGTACGATAACTCTAAGACGCAATGACTAAAATATATCAAATAGGATATGTGATTCTTTCATTACATCTAAAGTTCTGTATCAAAATTTTTTAATCGGCTGAAACACAAATTCGATTTTCGGATACTGTTAACCGCATATCAGAGATTAATCGTCAAAAATCTCACCAAAGATCACATGACAGATTCAACAAAAATGGTAAATTCATGCCAATAGTTAATATTTCATAATTACGGTGCACCAATGCTATTCAAGTCATTCTCTGGGATAACACTTTTATTAGAGAGTAAATAAGAAAGTTATGGGGTGACATCTAGTTATTATAAGCGAAGAACGATCAATGTTAATTTTTGATGCCATCCGAATTCCCAAAATAATTGTGTCTGCAAAAGTTATTTCTTTTAACCTGGAATGCAATGAGTGTAAATACAAGTGTAATTACAAGTGTAAATTACAATTGTAATTACAAATTTTTTAAGAAGAATGATAAACGGAGTTTTTTTTTTCTTTTTTCTCTATAAGTTATTTAGATTGGATTGTAAACGGTTAATGAATTTAACAAGTTAAATGAATGAAGTTATTGTTCCTAAGCTAGAAGAATGTCTCTGAAAGAAATTACAACCATTAGCAGCTTTAATAGATGAAAAGTGAAACAAAAGGAAAAAAAAGGACATTAAATGCATCAAATTCTAAATCAAAAAGAAGAAAAAAAATAATGCTTATAGATTTGCATCATATGTGAAGGGACAAAGAAAAAAGACTAAATGATGTAATGCATAAAATGTCAAACTTCGATTAATACATTATGTACTAGTATGAGTGAAAAGTGTAAATGAATGTAAATGAATTTTCACTCATTTCATTTAATACAAGTGTAAATTACAAGTATAATTACAAAGTTCTGAAAGTTGAATTTCTTTTAAAATTTTAATTTGAAAACGGATCTGTTTACAGATATTTTTTTTCAGATGCTTGTAAAGATGTTCAGATGTGAAAATTCTTAAAGGTAAGAAAGTAATTAGTGAAAATGAAGAAGTTTAATGACATAAATAAGGGAATCTTTTATCAAAAAAGAAAGTAACATCTTCTTTGTTCTCTTTTGTTTGTTTCTTCTGTTTGCTGTGCAATCATATCTTATAAAATAAAAATACCCTGAATCCAACCAAAATTTAATTTTAACATTTGAAAATAATTTTTAGATTGATGAATTTTCTGTAAATTACTTGGTGCAAAAATCGTTTAAGATGTTCTACACGGCAGATCATTGGCCTTACAGTTACCGAATTAGAGAGTAATTAATTCTTTTATGTCAATAAATATAATCAAATAATTTATTCTTTAGTAATAAATGGTAGTAAAAAAGGTATTTTTCAAGGATTTTGATTAAATTTTTAATTAATTAAAAATTGATCGATATGTAAACATTTTGCACAATTTCCCGGAGCATATTAAAGCACAAAGAACTCTTTCTATAAATGTGAACCAAAAATTGTTTAAAACATTCTACAGGATCTACAGGACTGGCCCTAAAGCCAGCAAAATTTCGCAGATAATTAATACCTAGTGAAACATATGCCAATAAGAAATGTTTTCTTAAAACATTGATTTCATTTTTAATTAATTTTAAAAAAATAAACCTCTTTTACAGTTCTTGTTGCATAATATCGCGCAAAAATTGTTTTTATACCACTTTGAGAGTCGAAAACTAATTTTTCAGTGACACCAATATCACTTTTGTACTTTTTTTTTTCTCTGATTCAATTTCATTTTATTAGAGATTTTTACAAACGTATCTTTTATAATTGATGTCAGAAGATTATTTGATAACAATTAAAAGAATCGAATATTTTATTATTTGTTTTGCTCAGTAGTACAATTTTCTTTAAAATGATAGCTTAAACTGTTTCTTGATTTGATATCTATTCTACAAAGAGCCTATAAATTTGACTTGCACTATAAACACCACGTTAGATTTATTTACTTTCACGAAAAACATAACATGGCAATGCACATTTCATATATCTATTTGACCTGCATCGTAAACAAATGTGGCATAAATAATCGTGGCATGGACAGAAGCACGAACTTTCACTTAAATTTGCAAAATTTACTGCATTAATTTCCTTCTTAAGAGCCGTTGTGCTGCAGAAAAGAAAACTTGAATTTCAAGTCTAGGTAGATTGCACCATTATAAATTAAAAAATTTCTTAAATCAACCGTGAAGAAAGACGTTTACGATTTGTTTCAACAAGAAAAAAAATACAAGAGCCTTTCTTATACATGAAGCTCCGACAGATGACTTACATTAAGACTATAAAATTTCTTTTTGCATACTAATGATGTAAAATAAGTACAAAAAAATTATAAATTCTAAAGTTTTAACTTCCTAGCAATTTTTTTTCTGCTTTAAAAGTAGAATTGCTTTATCTGTTTGAATCATTATTGCCATTTATTTTCTTGTAATCACGGTCTAAACCCTTATTATTTAATTATTCAATCATTTTTATTGTTCCTTTTTATATTAAATGAAACTATGCAATAATTATCATTTTATTGATGATTATTGCATAGCTACATCTCATTTTAAACTGTCATATGCTATCACAAAAGACACATGTCTCTATCAGTACCAGCTGTTACTTTCATGTATTTTCCTGTGTGTATTTTTTGACGTATATATCCTTTTCATATTGCAAGGACAATATGGCGCATTCACTGTTTAATTTCATAAAATAATGAAGCGAATCAAGTTTCAATTTCTTTTTCCTTAGATAGTCTATATTTCTTCTTGTAAAGATATTCAATTCTTTTTGTTGCATATTCGAATTTTTTTCTTTCTACAACTCAATTCTAAAAAAGATTTTCTTCCTATCTGAACGCAAACGATTATTTAAAATATATATAAAAATGAATTCTGATAAAATTGTAGCTCAGTAAAAACTTCTTCTTTTGTAAGGGAAATTACTCTGGAATATGAAAGCTGCTTTCTTTTTGGAAATAAAATAATTATTATTTATATAATTCATTTCGTTTTTCATTTAATATAGAAATGTTTAAATCATATTGAATTCTCAATTTGTTCTTAGTTTATTGTATTTAAAATATCTTATTCAAATATTTGATGCAGATTTATATATCTAATTTCTTCCAATATCATACTGTATATATCAGTAATTATAATTCGCATGCCAGATCTTCCAAATTTTGATACAAATCAAAAGTTTTGGTGCCAAGATTAAATGCATCGATCAACCGCTTTTTAAGCTGTTACGTTTTCCGACAAATATCCAGCTTATTTTATTTTATTTATTTATTTTTGAATCGGGACAAGTGGAGAAGAAAAAAACCCATCAAATCTCAAAATCAAATCTTTTTGAGAAATATAATGTCATTTTTGTACGCTTCTTATAAGCGAAAATAAGAATTTCAAGAAAATGATTTTTATAAATATGTTTTATGAACGTGCTAAAATATGAAATTTTTGAATTTAATTATTTCATCTTTAATTTATAATTCATTATTAAAAGTATTATGATATCTTAAAATATAAAATTTTCTAATTCCAAGTGACACCACTTGCATGGAATGAAATATTACTTAAATGTATCAATTAATTTCTAAAAATATTAAAATGTAATTTCAATAAAATTTAGATGAAAAAGAAAAACACGAATTTCAAAAAAGGGCAAAAAAGAATCTCTAACAAAATTTTATATTTACAAAATAAAAGTAAAAATTAAATGATACACATTAAAAATCGCTAAATGCCTTAAAAGATAGTATAAAAAATGTTTCCAGCAATTTTTCTCTGTTAAACAAATAAAATTTCAATAAATAATTACATGATTTTTTTTTTTTTTGCATTTTTAAAACTAATACTCTGAAACGTTACTTTCTAATTATTCAAAATCATTATGGCTTCAATGCCTAATTATTCGAAATTCGGGCATAGTTTTTAAATATGCTTATTTCTATTCAACAGAACTGATAATTATATTTTAAAAAATTCGTTTTATATCTTTGATGAATATGGCCTTCCCTATTTCATATATATTGAAGTAAAAACAGTTTCAAGAGATAAAAAAATGTATTGCATAAATTCTTTCCACTTTTGTACTGGTGTTTAAACTATTAATTTAGGAAATAAATAAGTAAAAATCAACTTTCGAATTTTAGATGGGAACGAAGTTCCAATTTGAAAATTTAAACTTATGAAAATTCCAAAAATTCTTGATTAAAAATTTTTATCATTATACTTTTGATAATTTGTTCTATGAGCAGTTTGTTATTATAAAATTTAGCATTTTTACTGAATTTATAGTGTTATCCTTGACGAATTTTTTTGGCAAATTAATCACTGGCATGCAGTTAATAGTATTCGAAAATCAAAATTATGTTTTAGACTCGTTTTTCCCAACTGACTGAAACAAACATTTGATATAGAACTACACTTATAATCACAAAATCACATATCAAATTTGATATGATTTTCCAGAAATGCGTTTCTAGAACTCACAGAAGTCTAAAAAGTAGAAATTCGTCAAAATCTCGACCTCGTGATTTTTGATTCTATACTACGTTGAAGAGAAAGTAAAAAAGTTTAGTGGAGGGGGAAAAAATGGTTTAAACAGTTAAAGAGAATTCGGGGTTTTACATGATCTATCTCTTATCCAGTAATGTCAAAGTCATAAAACGGAACATTGTCTTGAGGAAAACATATTTATTATCATCATTTCGTTGATGGAATATTATTCAAATTCTAGCAAAATGATTTACAAATTAAAAGTGAAGTTTTTCTTAAAAAAAACAGAATATTGTATTTCATATTATTGTATGATTAGGTTCATTTTTGGGAAACATAGACATAAAAAATTTATGCTAATTGTTTCATTTTTAAAAAATATATATTTCAATTCTTTATCTCTAAAGATTAACTTAGGATTTATGTAGATGGAGTTCCTTTACCATCCCAGAAACTTCATTATTAAATTTCTCCAAAGCTACCGTAGCTATTATGGAAAAAAAAAAAAAAAAAAAAAAAAAAAACCTTTTTTTACTTACCTCAGAAATTATTATCATTCTGATGAGTAAATTTGAAAAAACTTTGCTGCATCTTATTTTTAATTATACTAGTTGAAACAATTGAATCAAATTTTATAGCAATCGCTGAATTTATTGTATATCTTATCCCCTACCTAGAAGAGAAATCGTTAAGCGACTGATTGATTGAAGTCACTGCATCTTATGATTAAACTGAATAACCACTGAACTGCTCTTTATTAAATTGCGCCAAATAAATGGTCAGAGTTAAAGACTTATTTTAAAAGCCATTGTGTAAAAGTTATTTTATACGTCTTAATCTCTGTACTAAAATCTTGTCCCAAGGGAAAATACAACTTAAATAACAAATTTAAAAAATCAGATCAAATAGTAAAAGCTAATCCTTTTTAAAAATGTAAAAAATGGGGATGGGAAACTTTAATGAATGCTGTTCTTTTAAAACGATGAAAGGTGCGTAAAAGAAGAGGATTCTCCTTTTAAAAAGGGGTTGATTATTCAATTATGGATATTCTATGAAAATGTAGAGAATCGACATAGGGCTTGGCATACAGCACATTGCAGGGGGGGGGGTCCACCAATAGTAAATATTTATACATAAGCCGGGTGTGTCCAATTCCTAATCGGATAAGAGTTACATCGAGCTTCCTATTAGGCAAATTAGGCTAATAGTCGATTACATTTTTAATGAATGAAATTTATTTGTCCCCTTAAGGTCCCAGAGCCTAAAACATTAGTTGCACATTATGCCAACTTGTCTGCCAATTCTTTGCTCGATATACTAACATGAAAGGGAAATGGTTGATAATCGTTGTAATCTTTAGAGATTGATTAGAGAAGTTTTTAAAATAATATATTTATAAGTTGTGAGTCAGAATATGTTTATACAATTTCTTTACTATTGGCTCATCATCAAAATAGTTTTCTCATACTTTAAAAAGCCCCATCTTTGGAAAATATTTTTTTTTAGAGGATTTAAACCCGCCAAATTTTTTAATTGATGAAATAAAACATGTATATGAAATTTACATGTTTTGTTATGTATTCTATATTATTGATCCATAACCAAAGTAAACTCATAGTTACTCATATATAGTCATAATAGTATACTCATAGTTTATAAAGCGCCGTCTTTGAAGAATTGAATTTGTTTAGAGAATATTTAACCCCCCTGTATATTTTAAGTAAAACATGAGTATGAAGAAATTTCTTTACTATTTTCCCATCATAAAAACAGTTTTCTCATTGTAAAAAAAAAAAAAAAAAAAAAAAAAAAAAAAAAAAAAAAACAGTTTTTGAAGAATTTTGAGTTTGTGTAGAGAAGATATATCCCCGTCATTTTTTTAAGTTGGTCAAGTAAAACATGTTTATGAAATTTCTGTATTATTAGCCCACTTCAAAACAGTTTTCTGTTAGTTTATATAGCCTCCTCTTTGAAGAATTTTGTGTTTCTTTAGAGAAGATTTAACCTCGCCATATTTTTAGGTTGATGAAATAAAACATGTGTATGAAATTTCTTCAGTATAAGTCCATCATCAAAACAGTTTACTTATTTTTAAAAATCCCCATATTTGAAGAAAACTCAGCAATGGCAATAATAGATGTCTTTAACGTACGTCTTCAGCCAGTTGAAACCGCACTTCACGCGGAGAACGTTCTGGAATAATCTCGCGATAATTAACAAGGCCACCAACAACCTTGCTGAGAGCTACATCTGTTTTACAACGGCATTCAACAAAATCAAAACTAAAGAAAACATCCAAACAGAAACATTCCTTGGGTTACCACATTCAGCCTCGAGTGTGTCGCTCTCCATGTAAGAAGCTCTTCTGGATTGTAATATTTGGGAACGAATACTAATGGTCCGATTAAGTGAAAATTTAAAGAAGAGCGAAGTGAGAGAAAGTTCCAATAAAAGTGGTGGAATGCGGTCTGTTGACTTTGCGACACTTCCTTTTCGTGTCATATAAACAGAGTTCCGTTGGAAGTTTTGGGTCAAAGCCCGCGGGGTAGAAAGTAAAGCTTGCAAGGACGATTCGTGAGTGATATCTTCTTCACTAGTAAGGGGTCTGGTGAGGAAGGGTTGGGAATTAAGGTGAAAAGGACTTCGGATGTGCTTTGCAGTTTTGGGGAATGAATGAATCATTACGGATGCTTTTTATCTCATGGGAAAAAAGTGCATGTTTCTGATAAGCTTTGAATTATTTGCTTCGCTGGGTGAGGAAGAAGAGTTGTTCCAATCTTGAAAATTGTGTTAAATGTTTCATAAGTTTTGATAAGCGAAGTGCGAGTAAAAATGAGGTCAACAGAAGCTTTTTTGTCCCAAATTATTATGTTTGTTTGCTTATTTAATTTTAAAATGTCTGAAGATTGGTTAATTTTTATTTCAGTGATTGCGTTCTGTCAGATTGCAGACTATATTGAAGATTTATATTGAATTTAGCCCACTTACACAAATCAGGTTAGAAATGTGGCAGCTTCCAGCTCTGACCTTAACATCAGGCCATCATGGTCTGTTTAATCAGGAAATATTAATTTCTGTTAGAGACATTTTTGACAGCACAGCATTGTCCAGCTAGAAGCCCGGTAACTTAATGGTAACCTGATTCCGTTTCAATGTTTTTATCTGCTGTGTATATCGGCAAATATCAAATACATCTTTTATGTCCCAATGGCGGGATTTTAGGGAGTGGAATGCCAGTTTAGGCGTTATCCTCTTCATCCCACCATCTCAAAATAATACTGATGTTTCTTTAAACCAGAGCTTTCAACTTACTAAAAATCAAATCCTGCCCTTTTCAAATCCGCTGTCTCCTTCACAGCATTAAAGGTTCGTATTCATTTTCTAGTTCTCTCGAATATTTCTGCGCGTTTTATGTTGAGATTCACAGTGTAACACATTACTGAGTTCTTTCTGCTCACCAGTTGCGCGAATATTTGATATAGCTCAATTCTTTTTTTGAAAACCTGTATCGAATTTCATTGATTATGATTGTTGTGTGTTTCAGTTATCTTATCAGAAAAGGCCAATCATAGCAATCAGACATAGCAGATAAAAAAACAATCTGTCCATCAACGGACTGAGTCCAAAATTGAATGCAAACTTAGAATGTGAGAGTTGAGCAAAATTACCAATCATATTTCCTTAGATTCAACTTAGTGTTATCGGTTTCACATACACACGGATGTAAACATCGAAGCACAGTCTTCTGTTGAACATTTTATCTTGAATTTTCAATTATTGTGCTGACATGTTTACAAATACACAGTCAAATAGAAATTGCAGAAAAACTGTCAAAATTTTTCGTTTCGCGTGTTGAAAAAAATCACTCTGATACTTTTTCTTTAAGTACTGAGGTCTTTGCTAAAAATCAACAGTTTGGAAGTGAAGCCCCATGCTTAAGCTTTTTATCCTATTGCTTATTTCCTTTCGTGTTTCCAGATAAAATAATCCAGAAAAAGATTCATTTTCTAAATTAAAAATTTTGAATGTAAAGATTCGTCAAGACATCGAGGCTATTTTTTTAGATTACAATGTTTTGTATATGCATATTTCATATACAAGAAACTAAAGTCAAACAAATAGTTGACTGACAACTTTAATATTGGATTTCGTATCTAGCACAACTTTCATGTATATGCTTCAAATATTCTAGTCAAATTTGATTTGTTGTATTAACATTTTTTTTAACGTACACAAGATTAGCAATGGACTTTCTCGGGTCGGTTAACCTTTCGTCATCGCAATATTTAATAAGCGTAGTACTGCGTGTTATTATTAGTAGTATTTTTAACCAGTGGAAGTGGTCTCTCCAAAACTTTCTTGCAAACTTTATAATAAAGGTATTATCCCATAGAGTACCTTGCATGGCATTGGCATACAATAGTTTCAAAATATTAATCTTAGGGTTGAATTAAGCATTTTTACTGAATCTATCGTGCCATTCTTAGAGGATTTTTAGACGATTAATCATGATACTAATAATTGTCACTAATAATTTTCAAAAATCGAATTTGAACTTTATACGCGTTTTTCCCAACCCAGTGAAACAAAACTTTGACCCAAAATTACACGTGTCGCCACAAAATGCCTTACCAAATTTGATATATTTAAGTCTTTGCGTTTTTCAGTTGTCGTATTTACATATTTCTAAACGTACTGAAATAGATGGCCAACCCTTTGTCAGATTTGGTTCAAAATTCGATAGGTGTCTACACTTGAGAAGTTAAATCAATGGATTTAACTTCTCAATCCATTAACTTCTCAACCAATAAATGTTATCCGTTTAGCTGTCTTTGTTTTGTATTCATCCTGTTAACTTATATTATAACAGCATGACAGACAGATTTCTGAATAAATTTTGCTCAAAATTTGATAGAAATCTACAAATTGGGAACATAGACCATATACAATTTACGGACCATATACAAATTTCATGCCCCCAACTTGGAGAGTTTTTGAGTTATCTTTGCCATAGTCAGAGAGACTGGCATTTTCCAAAAATGTGTTTTTCACATTGAAGCAGGTAGAAATCTTGGAAATTCGTCAAAATCTCGAGGGTTTTTTTTTTATTATTATTATTATTATTACAGTACTTTCTCTATATTATGTATTCGAGAAAGTAAAAAGTAGTTTCTTATTTTCTATTGTTTAGTGTTTAATTTATGATTCATTATTCTAAATATCATAAAGTCCTGAAATCTTTTTTTAGTTCTTAGACAGGTGATTTCAATCGTATGAAATCAAAATTAATTAAACTAAGCGATTAATTGATAAACTAGTTTTTCATATATTAATACCATGCATAGTCATTAAAAATACAAAAGTAGTTCAATACTTTTGAATATGCAAATAATTGTTGAATACTCAAATTTGTAATTTCTATCTTCTCGTTACAAACATGGGATAAATCAAAGGAAAAGAATTCTTTAATTTGTTTTAAATATCTAAAAATGAAAATGTTTTTTGTGGTTTTTATTCATAGAAAGGCCTTTGAATGGAAAATGGATTTTTTTTAATCATTACTAAAACGGTTCTAGGAAAATTAGTTTTAATAATTATGAAGGTAGAAAAAAATGTCTTAATGAATGATAAAATTTTGATAATAAAGTTCCATATAAAGAAATGAAAGCCTTTCCTGGAGGTGAAGTTATTAAAAGGGTCAAATCAAGCGTTACAATATTGTATTTTTATTAACTATACAATAAAGATAAATATTGTATCCCATCTTTTTTTAGAAAGCTATTTTTAATCCAATGTACAAAAATATTTGTGCAAACAAAATGATCCATAGCTGTACAAACATGTGTATAGGCAACAGATGTACAAACATGTGTATAGGCAACAGTTTTCATTTCAATAAGTAATAACAAATGCAAGTCTTATTTTATAATTTATGTATTTTCTTATCTTAATTCTAAAAACTTTTACAAGTTTCTTTTTTTAAACTATAGAAAACTCCAGCTTTCTAGGGAATAACATGGCCAACTGGACTGCAAATAAATGTGTGCCGGAGGTAATCTGAAAATGGCCGACAAAAGGAAACCAACTCGAAAATGCTTTTGGAAAATTATTATTTTCAGTAAGGGGCTTACTTATGCAATTATAGCTTACTAAATAATCGTTGTCTTTCTAGCGCAAATTCTGTTGATTTATTTTTTACTAATAATAGTTTATTTTCTTGTTGGATTAAAATGCACTTTATGTTATTTGCGATTGCAGATTGGAATGAGATTTTAAACCATTATAAAAGCGCAATCATAAACCAGAAATAACTACTCCGACCCTCCCATAGGCACACAGAAAAATCTGAACATTTAAAGAATGACCGGAGGGCCGTGACTAGGGATTGCAATACCGGTATACCGGGATACCGAATACCGGTATTTTGGGCCATTTGTACAATTTTGTAATACCGGTATTCACAAGCTTAAATACCGGTTTTTCGGTATTAACTAGAAATTTTTTAAATTGTCTCCACTATATGTTCAGGAATCGCCAACATAGCAAAATAGTATACGTTTTTGTTTTTATGTCTCCCTAACGGGCGAAATTAATTAACTAATGGCTGAATTAATTGCTTAAATCTAAATGAGGGAAACATGGATTATCCCTGAAAGAAGATATTGTATCCATAACGACTGATGGAGCAACTGTTATGAAAAAAGTTGGAAAGTGGATTGGTGCAAATCAGCAATTGTGTTATGCTCATGGAATTCAATTAGGAGTAATAGATATATTATATCAAAAAAATAAAGAACAGAAGAATCCAAATAGATAGTGAATTCAGATAGTGAATTCGACTTAATATCCTGAACTGTATCAGCTCTACTTCCAATAAAACTGGCTGTTGAGGCATTATGTCGGAGAGATTCTAATTTATTAACAGCTAATGCAACAATAAATTTCATGTTGTAGTGACTGAAAGAACAGCACACATCATTATCTGAAGAATTATATATTACATTGAAAAATCGCACAGAAGAAAGGCATACCGAAATAGAAAATGTCTTATGGTATTTACATAATTATGATGATTTTAAAAATGGAAAAGAAGAAAAGAAAATAGCCAATTCAAATCTGATTAAGTTTATAGTAAATTTTCTTAAAATTTTTTACCCACAAACCTATTTACATTCAGAATAATTCGGTACAGTTATCGAAGATTATGATGACACTAATGTCAATAGTGAAAAGGAATTGTCTCTTGAACAAAATTTAGAATTTGCGATAGATAAAAAAATTTCAACGAACCAAAATACAATACAGAAATCAGATATATCCAAAACCAACCGAGGAGAAATCGATTTACTTGAAGATGAGGGATTTAGAGGTAAATACTTGGAAGAAGTATATCGCGCATTGCTAACAACTAGCCTAGATGCCGAACCAACTAGCGTAGATGCCGGAAGAGCGTTTTCGACTGCTGGTAATTTTTGCACGAAATTACTGTTCAGGCTAAATTACAGTACCATTGATGCATTATGTTTTTAAGATCACATTTCAAAAATTTGTAATAGTAGCACAAACTGAATAGTGATATTTACGCTTTTTTGTGATTTAAATAAATAAAATGTTCCTTTACTTTTTTCTGATTCTTTATATACTGTTAAAATTTAAAAGTCACAAATTATTTTTTGTGATATTTACTCTCTAATAAAACTGGAAAATAAAACAAAGAAACACCTACGTTTTCTTTCTTTTTCTAAAATTTCTAATACCGGTATTAAAACCGGTATCCCGGTATTAAGATCTAAAAAATACCGAATACCGGTATTGAAATTTTTGTCCGGTATTGCAATCCCTAGCCGTGACAGCAAAGGTGGAAAATAAGTTGAGTCTCCACTGGCCACAGAACAACCCCTCCAGTAGGAGGCGCGTTCTCAATCGATGGAGATAACATAGCATAATACCACTCTATGGCTTGCAACTATAATCTTACGGTTATTTAAACAGTGTCGTGAACTTGAAGTGGAAGACAAATCACAATTCTTGAGAGTAACGGTTCTTCTAAGTTCTCGCCAACCACTAGCGTCAAAGTATAATTGTTTGAAATAAAAATTAAAGGAATATTGATAAATATCGTGTACATGAGGTTTGGACTGTTCTTTTGTGTTAAAAAATTTGTATAAACTCCGTGGATAATTTTAAAAAAATATGTATATAAGCCAGAGAGAGAGAAAAAAAAAACGCAGAAGATAAAAAAATGAGAACATTTAAACGCACAGATATGCAACCAAATAAATATAGTAATATAGTAGTCTTATTGTACAAAACTTTGGAGGCAAAAAAACATGAGTAAAAAAACCATGTAACTTGAACACGTAAAGCAAGGATAGTACAAAAATTCAAAATCAAGTGCAAAAAAATTGAAGGAAAACTATGAATGGAAGTTCCATGTCAAACTACTTAATATCAATTTACTTAAAAGGCCAAGTTTTTAAAATATGACTAGCATCTGAAACTAATATCGAATCATTTGCTTCTTAGTGATTAATTAAACTAGTAACATTTGTATTCTATTCTCCCACAAAAATTTAGCTAATTTATGGGCCTCTGTCATTTATAAAGGTTCGTGAGCTATTTCAAATATTTTTCCCATAACAAGAAAGCAAGAAATAAACTAGTAATAAGGGTTTATAACACTTGAGCCATTAATTGCTTATTTGATTTCATTAAATTATTAATTTGTATAACTTGCTCCATGTGAAATGCATTATAAAAAATATCATCTAAAACTTTCAACTGGGTTGACTCTTAAGCTAAATGAATGCAAATTTCACACATGTTTTTTCGATAACAAATAATATTCTGTATATATATATATATATACAGAATATTATTTTCATACAGAAAAATATTGCCTTTTTAATATCTTTAATGAAAATATTTTAAATCTGTAAAAGCATATTATTAAAAATATCTATGAGTTTTTTTTAACGCGTGGAGGATTTTGAAACACACACAAACCATCTTTGACTGATATTGCAACACGTTTTAAATGTCAGACTGAAATAAGAATCATTCGCGGAATTTCTCCATGAAAACTGAATGGTAAAGAATTTCTATATTTTATTTCCTAATTTGATCTGTAATGGTATTTCTATCTTTAGTATATAAAATTGATAAAAACGTTTTTTACTAAAATATTTATACAGAATTTCTCAAAATTTTTTACTAAATTTTAGTAAGTAGCAAAATACTGAATTCTATTTTTTGTAACTAATAATTGAAATAATAATAATTGCAATAATAAAAATAATAGTTCAATCCAGATTAATAATTGGAGAAAGAAAGTCTGTGTAAAACGGCACTAGGGAGTGTGAAAATGCAGTTGAAGTGTAAATACAATTTAGGTGAACATTTCATACCGATTTTATAAATTCACCGTAAGACGAATTAGCCAAGTTGCCAACAGAGGTGGAAACTTTCAGAATGTTCAGGAAGAATCAGATCATAGAATGAGAAAAAGTTGAAGAAAGGAAGAGAGAACACCACATTGCCAGACTGCATGAACTGCCAATCGCATTTTAAATTATTTAATTCGAAAGGATATACTCCGGCATTAATTTATGCTCCTATCCAGCGGAGGTGGTCACCCCAAAACTTTCTCGCATACTCTCTAATAAAGGTGTTATACCCCAATTCCCACAAAAAAATGTGGAACTTTGGTAAGGCCGAGAACACCTTGTTTGAAATTCAAGTACAATAGTTACAAAATAACAATAGATACTGTTAGAGTTTTGACTCCCTCCGGTGGAGAAAAGGGGAAATTCTGTTCCCCTAACCAGATGTATTCGAGACGCTGATGCGGCGACATGTACATACTCTCTCTCCCGTCTTTGTGTTGTAATGTGTTTGTGTGGTAGCTTAGAAATGTCCGTGTCCATATATGTGTGCGAAAATAAAACCTATGAAAATTTCAACTCCTGCTTCGTCATTAATGGAATTGTCATGCATTGACTGAACAGATACATACAATTAGTTAATCAATATTAACTTTTGATGTAAATTTGGCATTTTTACTGAATCTATCTTGTAATCGTTGATGTATTTTTTTTCTTTAGTAATGAATCCCCTGGCATGCGATTAATAGTATTCGAAAATCGATATTTTCAATAAAAGTGATGATTTTTGTGTTTTAGACGCTATTTGCCTCAAAAGACTGAAATCATTATTTGTCCCAGACAACCCCTTGTTGGATTTGGCTCGAAATTTGATAGGTGTGTACTTCAATAAAGATGTGAACTGAAATTTATCCATCTACTTCTCTTCATTTTCTATTTATCGTGTTAACTTATATTCGAACAGCCGAATATATAGATTTCTTTTCAATGGATTTTGCACAAAATTTGAAATAGATATCTACGTTTTTCTGCTGTAGAAATGTAGAAATTTAGTATTTGTAGATTTCTATTTCCAAATTGCATCCGTCTACTTGAAAGCGGTTTTCAGTAATCTTTGTCATAGATAGACGTTTTTTAAAAAAACGTGTTTTTTAAACTCAAAAAAGTGTGAAATGTCTAGATTCGACAAAATCTCGATTCAAATTTTTTGACAATTACGATACTTTCTCTATACTTTATATACGAAAAATTAAAAGAATTGAGTAAGCAATTGAAAATAAGTTACAATTGAGTATTGTGAGTGGCATTTGGAAAAGAGTTTCAAAAACGATTAAATTGGAGCAATGAAACTTCGATTACTAAACATTATTCTTATAGAATTTTCTTAAGAATGAAAGTAAATATCATAAAATAAATAAACATTGATGATTTGCAGGTAATCATCGAAAGAAAACTCTGAAAAATATATTTTTAATTGAACGCGATTCCACATCTTCACTGAATCAATGTTTCATAAATTGTAAAGATCATCAGTTCGCAAATATGAACCATGATCAAAGGAAAAAATAATTTAGTTGATCTAAATTTTGAAATCAAATTGCACGATATTTAAGAAACATTCCATGAACAATTCTTGATTGTACTGTAGATAATGTGCTTTACAACATTATCTACAGTATTACAGTTGCCCTCCTGAGTTGCGATACCGCAGGGAAATTTCGCCATAAGAGAGCTGCATATTTAGTAAAAGAAAGATACAAAATATGAAAACATAATTAACTCAGCAAGTGAAGGCTAAAATTAATTTCTTTGAATTATATTTTTGCTATTTTTGTATACGAAGTACAGCAAAAGTATTACGGTCGCCAAAATATTCAAACTCGAAATTTTAATGAATATGCAAGTTCCCTGAGTTCGAAAAACACATTTTTTGAAACATTTCTATCCGTCTATCTGTGGCAAAGATAACTCAAAGACTCTTAGAGCTGGACGGAAGAAATTTGGTATGTGGTCGTTATACCAAATTTATAGATTTCTATTAAATTTTGAGCAAAATTCATTCATAGAAAGATCTCTCTGCCCGTTTGTTAGAATATAATTTAAACGATAACCACAAAACGAAGAGAGCTAGATAAATAAAATTTGGAACACAGATTTAGCACCTGTATTGTAGACATCTGTCAAATCCGAGCCAAATCTAACAAGGGGTTAAATATCTATGAGTGTGTACTTTCAAAAGTACGTAAACGTGATAAAAACCCAACGACATAAATAAGTGATATATGGTTGTGTTTTGTACTGCAAGTGTATCAAATTTTGGTTTTAATAGGCTGGGGGAAAAAACACGTTTAAAACAAAAATTCACCTTTATTAAGGTGTACGTACACACTTGAAACTTCGAAAATCGTTCAAAATATCGCTTTTTATTATTATTATTATTGCTTAAAAATGTTCTCTGATCCTTTAGCTTTCGAACGATACCAAGTTGTTGTCAATATTCGAAATATTTCTTGAGTTATTATTGAGTGAGTTGAGTTATTATTTCTTGAGGTGCTTTCATTAAAAACTCTAGTTACGGTTTTTTTTAAACTCATTTTATGAAGAATGATATTTTTCCACTATGTAGCTTCATTCAAACAATCATAACTCAACAAGAAATTAACAAATACAATTATTTATATATCAAAATAATCTGTATGAAACAGTGGATGTTTTGTGCCTCAATCAAAGTTATATTATAAAAATAAATTTTTAATAGTTATTTAAAAGTTAAAATTACCGAAAAAAACCTCGCTTTTTCTATTCATCGTTGATGAAAAAAATTGGTTAAAAAATATATGTATTTTTATAACTTGATTGAGGCAGACAACATGAAGACTAATATTTCGCATCATTTCCAACTAGAATTGTGTATCTGTACAAATTAGAATTTAAGATATCATGTTTCAAATAATAGGCTAATTAGCTCATTAAATATTATTTATTTAATTAATAATTAGTGTAATATGGTTTTTTCTCACTGAAATGAGTTTAAACATATATTAATGACCTACTATGAAAAAACTGGATTTTTAAAGTTAAAATTTAAAAAAAAAAATCTTCTAGTCTGTACGGACACCTTAAAGAATATGTGAAACTTTGGGGGGGGGATAAATCTCCCTGCTTATAAATTACCCTTCCCCCCTCATCGCCGGCTATAGTTACATATAAAAAAACATCTTGTGGCTTATTATTTATCTTTTTAAGAAATACTTTGTATATTCTTCGGAATGTTAAACAATACACTACTTGGAGCAAAAAGTTTCAGTCGACGTATCAGTCCAAAGTTGACAGATATCCTCATTCCAAAAAACACACACACTCTAGAGATTCAGTCAGTGCAAATAAACAAAAATGGAGGATAATGGGCAATAAAAGTTAAACTATGTTTCGAGAAAACCTTTTATCACACACTGCAACCGTCACGGAGAGCGGCGCATGCCAGTCCACGCGGAGTCATGTTCACCTCGTTTCCACTGTCACTCGGGAGATTTGTGGTCGATGATGGTGTCCTTTGACTTCGGAATGTCGCTGATAATGGAGATGACCACTGGAGGACATGAGTAGAAAATATTTGTTGAAATACTCATGGCAAAAGGTCTTCTGCCATTTAATACAATTTACTCCACTTGTTACTGGAAATGAAGCAAATATGTTTTTCTCTAATCAATGGATCGCATAAAAAGCAAAAAATATTCAATAAGGGATATAAAATATCTGTTTTAAAAATACATGCATTCGTTTATGTAAGCTTAATACAAATGTAAATTTACTCATTCAGATTTGTTAAATCTAAATACAGGCTACATTTGTATCTCTAGAGCTTATGTGATTTCTATCCAGTTTGGTACAGATGTAGGTGAACTTTGTTGAAAAAGAAAGAAAATTATTATTATTTGGTATATGAATATTATTATAAGGCCATGAAGTATAAGATTATATAAAAGAAATTATAAACAATAATTAAAAATAAAAATGGCATGAAAAATGAATACATATTATAAAAATAGAATGTTGACCATACGTGGAAAATTTTGAGATACAGATATATAAATGCAGAGTACAAAATATGCAATATCCGAATTCCGTCGGAGGATCTGATATTCAAACGGAGGTCTTTTATAAGTGAAAGATATGATATTTAAATACCAACACTGAATTTTCTATGAAATACGAAATCGAAGATAATAAGAATGAAATATATCGTTACATGAGTTTTATAATATGCAATATAAAGCTTTATAATAGGCAAAATATGTCAAATGCAAGATTTATTTGATATACTGAAAAATATAAGATTATCGGTAATAAAATAAAGAGCTGAATTTCAGTTGTGTAAAAAAATAAGCAAATGAATTAGATCTCTCTAATTCATAAAATAATAAATGCATTTAATAATTTTCTAATACGTTTGGCAATACCTTGAAAATAAACATTAAAACCACAAATGATTACATTTTCTTAGATGTCAGAGGAATACGCTGGTAAAGCTAAATTTTTTATGAAAAATGTATGCATTATTTTCATTCAATTTGAATCAAAATATGCAATGCAAATATTGCTCTTTTTTCAGTAGTTTCGTCTTGAGGGAAATCCAGCACATAATATGAGAAAAAAAAACTCTTGCTACTTACAGATTTAATGCATGATATAAACGAATATAGAAGTTGTTTGCTATGTTAAAGCGATAATTTGTCTGTCTAATTCATTATTTTCTAACATTACAGTCTTAATGTAATAATGGAGTAATGTAAATTCTATTCATCAACATTTGCGTTCTTTATCAACATTTGCGTTCTTTTCAATTGGATAATGTGCTGACGAATCATCCAAAAGTTTTACCCTTACTGCAATACATTTTTCGCTATTTTAAATCCAATTAACATTACTTAAGCTATCATGTTCGCAAGAATTCAAAGGCATGTATAAAAATTTCTGCTTGGGTAGTTTTGGGTTCTAGGAATTATGATCAAGTCCATATGAGCAGAAATTTTCACGAAGTCGTGACATGAGAACCATTGCAGCAAATAATATATTTATAAGAAATCTACCGAATAAAGTACATTAATTGTTTCATTCATATATTTATTTTTTTGTATCAGTAAGCGAAAGCGATGAATACAAAAAAAAATAACAAGCTGGGTATTAATTTTTTGGATACGAATTTTAAGCCAAAATTTTTATTTGGTGCCATATGTAGATCCAATTAATGATTTAGGAAGAGATAACATTCCAAATCGCATATTCAATTCTCTTCTCTATGCGATTAAATTCGTCTCAAATAACGACACGAGAAGCAAGCCTACGAAAACAAGGATTTTTCATTGCAAGGTTGCCATGCTTGCTAAACAACACATAAGTAAAGTTTTCTAGAGCATGTGACAACTACATTCCTAAACATTTCTAAAACGTTCTTTAAATATCTTCATGCTCTGTTGCAATCCAAACACTTTACACACGTATAACGATAATCCGTGTACTAATCCTCTTTAAAACAATGGAATCAGTTGCCATGCCGAAGGCTCTGGAGGAAGTGATGGATGGCTGCATGGCGAAGAAAGTGAGAAGGATTGCAACTGGAAGCATGCGTTATGTTCCTCTTCGTGTCGTCATCTGCTTCCTTCGCATTCTGTCACGAAGTGTCACAAATATTCGGTAAACCACACTGTAACTTTAACCTAGACATATTAAAGGAGAATTTTAAAATCGAGGGCACCTATTTCGTTTTAGCATTTCAAAAGGACTTCACAACAAATTTTCATTTAGACATTGTGTTAATAAAAAGCTAGTCACTTTCAGAAGTTCAGCACATTTTGATTTTTATATGCTTCATGTCCAATTCTAAGAAAAATCTAGCCTCCTTCGAAAGTTCAGTATAATTTGTTTTTTATATATTTCAAGCTCAAGAATTCTGGGGGAAATCTAGTATCCTTCGAAAGTTTAGTATACTTTGCTTTTTATTTATTTATCGTCCGAGAATTCTGGGAATAGTTATCATATTTGGAATATTTTTGTTAACAGGAAAAATCAATATGAAGTGCATTTCAATTTTTGATAACATGTATTTGAAAACGAAAAATATGATTTTAGATAAATTATTTATTTTTATTTTTTAATCCAATCTATCTCTCTATATATAAAACGCTGACATAAAAATCACTCTTATTACTTATTACGGAATGGCAACAATGAAATGTAAACATATGAATGAACGAAAGTTTCAGCAGACTGCTTTATTCAGTAGCTGCACTTAATTCAACACTTTGCTCATTAAATAAAATTATTATATTGTAAATGCTGCTCGTTCTGTCAAATACTTCAATCTGTCAAAAAATGTAAAAGAAATTATTTATTGGAAAGTTTAATAATAGAGTAGTAACAATAGGCTGAACCATCACTATGGAAAACTCGCTATGACTTACCTACCGGAAATAGATGACTTCCAAAACTTTTAATTTTCCAAAAAGGTTTTAACATTATATTAAAACTCAAAAAATTATTTCTTTAATGATATCGATTCATTTCTGTACAGTTTTTTTCCTTTACTTTTAATAAATTCTTCAAGTTTAATTTACAGTGTTACGATGGTTTTAATGTTAGATATGGGTTGGTTTAGTTTGGCTCAAAAAAAACTTTTGAAGAGTAATGCTCACTTCAGTTGATTTTTTAATGTTATGGAATTCAAACTTATCCATCAAAATATTCAATTGCGTGCTTTTGCTAATATTAAAATTAATATAAAAAATTACTTTTTTTATCAGTAATTCTCAAATATGATTTTCACTTCCTCTTATATTTCAATTTGTGCCCACAAATTGAAATATAAGAGGAATTGTGTTCACTTTCTCTTTTAATTTGGGGCCACAATAATTTGTTGCATAATCATTCAGTTAAAGTCCTATTTTATGCCGTATCAAATAAACTGACATTTTAAAGAATGCATTCTTCATTAATTGTTTAATAACCTAAAAAATCAACTATCTTGACAAGTAAGCTGATCGTTAGAGGCTGCTAGTTTATATTTAAAACAAAGTAAAAATCTATGCAAAGAATGTAGACTTATGAAAGTTCATAATATCAGACAAATTTATAATTGATATAAGATATTAAATCGATCAGATATTATCTAAAATTATGATTTATCTACTGATAATCTCTTTAAGAAAATTCCATATAAATTGCATATATACCTTAAAAGAAAAAATATGATTCAACAAAGATGAAATTCTTTTTTTTCATTTTTAAAATTCAGTTTTAATTCATTTTTAAATTAATTCTACTAGTATATTATTTTCTAATACTTTGAAGTTACTATAAGTCATTTTAGGACATATATTAAGAGGCGCAAAAATGTACAGACATATTTTTTTACTTTCTTTCTCAAATAATGTAGAGAATAGACATCCAAAAGAAAGTTAAAAACAATCTAAATTTCAAAGACTATGGCTAAAATATTTATATGCATGAAACGCAGTACTTCTAACAAAGAAAGTAGAGAAAGGGAACATTATTGGTGTGGCCTTTTCAATCTGTTTTAATCCGTACGAGATTATATTTCTTCTTATTTTATTACTCTTACAATGGTAAAAAAAAAGGATTTCAAAAAAGATTTATTTGAAATCCTACAAAGTTCTTTCAGTCAAGCGCGTGACAGACGCAGAAAAGAAAAAATAGCTCTTTCAAGAAGTAGTTTAACAACACCTGTATATTAATTTGAAAGAAAAACAGATATAATTTTTTTTCTATGCCATAGGAATTATAGGACAGCCTGTTTAAAATATCTTTTAGGAATATAAAATAAATTGAGAAGGTTTATTATTTACGTATTATACGAATCATAAGATTGCTAAAACCCAAGAAATATTAAAAAAGAAAATTCATTTGTTTCAAAAATCAAGAATACGGATCTGATAAAAAATAGATCTTATTCAAAGTGAGTGTAATTTTTTTTTATGGATTACTTGACATTAAATAGCAAAAAAAAAAGTTTTAAATGTTTGAATTAATATAAAAAAGCCATTTTCGCATTATAATTTAAGCTTCTGTAACTTTAATAGCCAATAATTTTATAATAGCGACAAAAAAATTTATCAATAATAAACCAGAAATTAATTTTTGAGTGTTATGTATCTCTGGATTTAATAAATTATCAAATGATTTGAACAAATAAATATTCCAAGAAAATATATACCACAGATATGATAAATAGACACTAAAATAACAGAGATATTTTAAATTCGTGTATACTGTAATAATTTTTTTTCTACATTTTGCTGGATTTACAGTTCATATCACTGGATTGCTAAATTTTGAAGCGACTCTATTGTTCTCAGGAAAAAAGGTTAATTTTTTGTTAAAATTTATGTTCTAACCAAAATCGGCGTGACAAAAGCATAGAAGAGTTGCAACATGAAGTACTTTCGGGAGTTTTTCTTTCATAAATACAAAGAAACAAAGGATTTGATGAAGAAGAAAGGTTAAAAGAGAAACATCGTAAATATAAATTCTAAGATTTCTATTGAAATTCGTTACAAGCTTATACCTATAACCTACTGCTAAAGAGTACGAATTGTTTCATTTTCACCTTTTATGGACAGCGAGATAAAAGAGCAATTGTCTCGGTTAAAACATTGAAGGAATGTCAAAGTTTGACGGCTTTCCCATTTAGTCAGGATGAAGAATTTCAGGACAAACATTTAGGACACCGGCATATAATTTTAATGTCACTTTTGTGGTTTCATCACATTTGCATTTTTTGCAATACCAGCAATTGATCAATTAAGAATTTTTTGCATGATGTATATGTACATGCAAGAATTGTTTGAAACTTTGCTTACAGTTGGAGAAAATGTATCTGTTCTTAAAAGATTATATAGTATCGTTTGAAATAATTTTATTTTTTTATTATATATATAAAAAGTAATGAACAATATATTTGAATAAATAGAAAAGAAACATGTGCAACTTGACATTTAAAAATTTACAGCAGCTAATCATCCAAGCTGCTCATTTGATTGTAAATGTAATTGGATTATTCTTTCTATATTTTTTCATTTATGATTAACTTAATTAAAAATTAGCTCAGCTAATAATATTAGTTTTCGAATCGGTGTTTCAGAAATTCACTAGGTAAGAAAATTTAAAGATAAAGCAAAATGATCATTTGGAATTCATCGAGGCATAAAGTTCTGCTTTTGAAAAATTCTTTAGTGCTTTTAATATGTGCAAAGATAGAATCAATGAATGGAACAAATACTTTATAAAGAAAATGGAGGAATAGAAGGAGGCCTCCGCTACACTGACTTCCTTCAAATTCGGTTGACTTCATAAAATTGTTTTTTATAAATTCATTATGAAATAAAGTTTTAAAATTTCATTCGCATTGCATTAAGATTTTATGAATTTCAAAAAGCTTATACCATGTATATATATGCCACGTCTTATACTATGCATGTACCATGTGTGTGTGTGTGTGTGTGTGTGTGTGTGTTGGTTTTCAAATGAACTCCATATAATGTGTTTAATAGAAATGTGGGCCATATTGTTTGATTTTTTATGGCAAGAGAGGCGATAATATAAAGCTTTTTTTTATTATTTTTTTTTCTAAATTTTAACTAATATTTATTAAAAAAAGTATTATGATAAAATTTTTGTAACCAGTTTTTGTAGTGCATAATTTTATATTCTTTCAGAATTTTTAATTAAAAATATAATCAAATACTCTCTGATGACATTAGTTGTTTTGATGAGTGGCATTTCCTGTGCAGATATTAAAAAAGCGTGATTAGATTCGGATATTAAATAAATGATTTGACATGATTTTCTTAATGCTTAACAAATTAATTTATTTGATCCAGGTTGACTGTCATAAATTGCAGATTCTTGTGTATTATGGGAAATAAAATTATAAACCAATTGTATTAATTCCGACATGGAAGATATATTTCTGAAATATATATACTTGCAAATATATGAACATCAATCTAAAGTTGCAGTTTGAGTAACTGCAAAGTTTGCAGTTACTCAAGGTATTGAATGGCACGGAACTGTGGGTAAGCGAATTTCGAGGATAAAGCAAAAATTGCCGAAAATAAACAAATTAGCATGCTATTGCAGCAGGGCAGTTTTTTATTGAAGTAAAGGATCTACACATATAATGATAACTTATTAATTTTTTTTGCTTACTTTTATTATTATTATTATTATTATTTTGCTTACAAATTTGTTGGCATATATTTTTTTACATAAATATTGACCTTTTGTTTTTATTTGTTAGTGTTAAACACTTCTTTTTCTTCATTTGAAGTTTTTTAATTTGGATTTGACCTAGAAAGACAACGGCTAACCGAGATTAATAATTTTCAAAACAGGAAATTCAACTGCAGAGAACAGTTTTTCTGATGTTAAAAACACATAAAGTGTGAAAAATTTGTCAAATTTTGCGTGTGTCGCATTTAATGGCTGCCTTCTTCATTAAATGCTTCAACTTATCTTCAAGTGGTAGTCAACAAATCGCAGCTGAAAAAACAATATCATCTATCAAAATTTACTATAGGAAGAAAAAAATCGATATGTTGCAACTAATTATGAATAATCTTGATATTATTATAAACATGAGATTACATGCTCATAGCTTATGTGAAAACAGTCGGAAATATCCGTTATTATTTCCAAAAAATTTAACTTCTTCTTCTTTTTACGGCATTTGAAAATTGAGCTTTGTGATGTTGCTTGTTAAATGACGAATTGCATGCACTTTGCCAGAAATATTGTAAGTGGTTGTACATCTTGTAGAAGGAGTAAAACATAATGTAATGCAGCAACCCCCATGGAATACCGATACAGAGTAATGGTGTATGCACTTACAATTGTCATGTGATTAAGATATTACATGCAATGATGTCATTGAGCGATATCGAATAATGGTGCATTCAGTTTTAAAAAATTGTTGACATACAGTTCGCAAGTAGATACTTCCTGGAATATTGTTTTACTGAATCATGTTACTCGTCATAGGTTGATTGGTATGGTACATCAACCAGCGCTCTTGAATACAGATGAAAGCTACTTGCCAACAGATATTTGAGTACAGTTAGAAATAACAAATATATATATATATATATATATATATATATATATATATATATATATATATATATATATATTGTTACGAAATTTCCGGGTTCGTTTGGATAGTGGGGGTTATATGGTGTGAAGAACGCTCAATCAGCAGGCGGCAGTAGAAAATGAAACAACGGCGTTTATTTACACGAAGACACACAGGACAGCACAAAGACGACAACTATATACAGCACAGAAGACGATTATCTTCAGTCGAGACGTGCAGCATACAACAGTATACACAGCAGCTCTACTCCGTCGCTGCTCCGCTAGTCCCTGGAAGACGAGTTCTTCACCGTCGCTTCCGATTACTCTTCGACTCCACTGGTCCACGACTCAATTCACAACTACGACGGTTCACAACTACGACGACTCCACTGGTCCACGACCACTCTTCTCTGTCGCTTCCGACTACTCAATTCACCACTGGTTCACCACTCGACTCACCACTTCCCGGCAGATGGGGGTGCTTCCTTTTGTAGGTCTCAGGAGGCGGGGCTAGAAGCCTCTCAACCAATCAGGAACGTTCGAAGCGTATCTCCGTTCCTAGTGGACGGATTTCGGAAAAT
The DNA here is from genome assembly GCF_947563725.1 of Argiope bruennichi. Lineage (NCBI taxonomy): Eukaryota > Metazoa > Arthropoda > Arachnida > Araneae > Araneidae > Argiope > Argiope bruennichi. The sequence continues at coordinate 13,991,178 of NC_079155.1, forward strand.
TCTCGGGTATAATCTATTTTGACGCCAAAGTCGCCAAATTCGTCGCCAAGTCTCCAAATGGTCGCCAAGTTTGTTGCCAAGCTCTGTGACCTCCTATGGAACCGACTATGCTGGGAAGCCTCCTCACAGATTCGTAACAATATATATATAATACCATTTATCTAAAAAAGAGCATCTTCCAAAATTGGGATTAAATACATAAAGCTAATATTTCAGAAAATAATCCTTTCAGAGCATAAAGTAAATAAGGTGAAAGCAATTTATTTTGATATCCAATGGATTCAAAAACTGACTGCTAGCATTTAGTTTCTAATCGAGTTAAGGGAGAAAACCATGCAAGTATATTATTTATCTAAAAGATATTGTCGACATACAACTCGTAAGTATAGGCAATTTCTAGCGAATTTTTATTTTAAGACTTGTGGATATCTGTAATAAACATTTTCTATAAACATAACTGTGTTAACTGAAATGTGAGTAAATTTGTAAACCCTTGTTTAAAAACATTTTTTAATATATTAAAAAATAGAGGTTTTTTTTTTATTTTTGTTATAATTTACTCTTAATTTTTTGAACTTACAATTCATTACTGTAAGCATAAAACAATAGTAAAATTTGATTATCTCAAGTTCATTATTAAGTAGTATCACATGTATAATCCCTTTTTAAGATTTCAACAGATTAATTGATTAATTTCTAGTTAAGATATGAAAATATTTAAAAAAAAGTATATACTCAGAGAATAGGCATGTGTACAAAAATTCAAAACTCTAACACAATGTAAGTATATCAATTACAAAATTACATTTTACAAAAATGAAACATGCCAATGAAATAAAAATGTTTAAAAACAAGTATTATTCACTACAAATTCAAAAACAATTACTTTCAAAACTGATGATTCAACTACATGAAGTTAATTTTTCTGAAATCAGCGGGAGTAGTCTCCTCCAATCTAATGAAGCTGTTATCCCAGAGAACGCCTTGCATGATATTGACGAACAATAGTTACGAAATATTAACCTTTGGCACGAACTTATTAATTTTACTGAATCTATCGTGTGATCCTCGCCAATTTTTAACGATTAATCTTTGGCACATCGTTAATAGAATCCGGAAACCAAATTTATCTTTTAGACGTATTTTTTCCAAACGACTAAATAAAAAATTTGACATAAATCGACACTTATAATCACAAAACCTTATACCAAATTTAATATGCTTACGTCAGTGCGTTTTTCAGTTATAACAGTTCCATTTCTCTGAAAGTACAGACTGGCAGACCTTCAAACCTTTGTTAAATTTGGCTCAAAATTTGATAGGTGTCTATACGATATATGTTAAATATGTGTATTAAATTTTATCTATCTGACTCTGTGAGTTTTGCTGTTATCTTGTTTGTTAACTTATATTCGGATAGACTTCTTTTGAACGGATTTTCCTCAAAATTTGATAGAAATTTACAAATTTGGTGTAAAGATAGCATATCAAATTTCACCCTCTTCGCTCATAGCGTTGTTAAGTTACCAGACAGATAGACACTTCACAGACAGATAGACATACGGACGAACATTATCAAAAAATGTGTTTTTCGAATTCAGGGTGGTCTAAAACGGGGAGATTCGTCACTAGTTCGAATGACGGTTACAATTCGTTCTATGTATTTCATATACGAGAAAGTAATAAAAATCCTTCGTTTCCAGTGATAAAATAAAGGTGCAGAAAAATCAAATTTGGCATCAAATGGATTAAGTAATTGACTGCTGTCATTTCACTTTTGAAGATGGAATGAAGCGATAGTGGGACAATGGCACTTTGTTGGTAGGAAGAAAATGGTCGACATGCGAGTCGCAGGCATGGCCACTTTCTCTAAAATTTGTTGTCTTGCAACGTGCCGGGAGCAGAGGTCTTCGTCTCTGAGCTGACAGGTCATGGTTTGCCGGAAATTTACGGGTGTGGAATTACAGAGTTGCGTGAGGCGAATGAATTTGTCCAACGGATCTGATGGCAGAAAAATTAATAGACTGAATGTAATAGTGGCTATTAACCTTACCGCGAGAACATTAAACTGGGGAAAGTTTAGTGCTCTTTTAGACGTCTAATGGCGTTTCTGGTTCAGTTATCATTATTGTTTCGCTGATTTTGTGAAGAACAGAGCAATCCGTTTAGAATGCAACACATCCCCAGGAGATTAAAATATAAAATAAAATAGAAAAAGTCTGTTAGTAAATAAAATGATAAAAAATATAACACCGTACTACTTTTAAAGAACAAAATTAAAAAAAATGCTTTGGTCAGTAGAAAAAAATACTACAAGGTAAAGAATAAAAAACGTAAATGAAAATAAATGTTAATGATTTAATAAATATACTAAAAGTTATAACTAAAATAATGAAATTTTCTTCTAGGTAGATTAAATTTTCTTAATCTTTACATTTATAAAAAAAAAAAAAGATTAATATATTCTTAGCGTTACGGGACAAAGATTATTTGTTGTAGGAATCTTGTATTACATCGTTTGAAAAGACTAATCTCTTTCTTATTAAACTTGTACCACTTCAGTTATTTTGGTTTTATTATTACATAATCTCAGGGAGAAAAAAAATCAATCATAAAACAGTAATCAACAAATTAATTTGTTTTGGATGTGATATGAATCACCTCCAATGCTAGATGAACATAGTTCAAACATCCATTCCTAAAATATATGCTAAGCGGCTAAAGCTTTGAATCACATCCGGATCGAACTTTGACACCTGTTCTTTATGTTACTTGTACTTTATATCGTGTAAGTAGATTAGTGTTTCATTAAATCCACGTTTGCAGAATCAAGTATAATTCATTCGTCATTTAATTCATTCATCATGAGACAAATTATTTGTTTTAGGAATCTTCTGTCATAACATTTGAAAGGACTAACCACTTTGCCATAAAACCTAAACACTTTACATTTTATTTATTTATTTATTTTGCTTTGAAGATTACATAATCTCGAAAAAAAATTAACGCGTAAGGCGATAATCGACAAATTATTTTGTTCTGGATGAGTCATTAATCAGCACCAACGATGGATAAACTTAGTTAAGCATCCATCCATGAAAATGTTTTAAATGACCAAAGCTTTGATTCACTCCAAAGGTTGATATTTCGGTGTGCTAAATTCATGCCAAAAGTTGATATTTCGTATCTATTGAATGCCACTACCATGCAAGGCGTTCTCTGGAATAACACTTTTAGTAGAGATAATCGGGAAAGTTTTAAGGAGACCACTCCTAATGGTTTAAGTTGTATTTTACGGATAAATGAAAATTATATAACGAGAATCTTACACGAAAATTATATAACGAGTTATTTTCTTATTTTTATTTTTGAAGTCTTTCTCTATTGCACAAATCTGGTTTCTTAAAAAAATTCAGCATGAGAACTTCTATTCGAATTCTCATAAAACAAATAGTATAACATTTAAAAAATTTTTAGTAACATTATTCGCAATCGAGAGAGGAAACTAGCCAATACGGGGATTGTGGAGGTGAAATGGATGAAATAAAAATTGGGAAAACTATTATCACATTTATTGAATCAACATTAAAGCAGTTAAATTATTTACAAAATATGCCTCTTACGTTACCAGTTTGAATTCATCTGTTACCAATAATATTTCTAATTTTGCTCTTCTTCATTAGAAGCTGTGGTTCGCAAAGTATTTACGCCGTAATATTTATTTAACAACAACAACAAATATCTATTATGACAACAAGAATATTATTATCAATTTTAACAACAACATAAAAATTATTGCACTAATTATTTCAATAATTTCAGCAATACATTTAAATTACTGTGCAACATCATGCATTAACCAAATATTCTGGCGTACAGTTGGTTAATATTCCCTGCAGTAAGTCCAGAGAGACGTGCTGCTAGAAAACAAGATATTGGGAGAGAAGATACGGTCCCAATGGATGACCCTGCCAAAATATTAATATTTAACTTGTGTTGTACATTTGACGAGATAGTCGTTTGGGGATTTTGGAATGACCAAATATGCGTACTGTGAAGATTGAAGACGCATTTTCTCGTAACGTAAGCTTTATCTGAGAATAAAACTCCAGCAGAAAAATGTGCATCTTCCTGTACAGCATCAAGCAACCAGCGGGCGACCTCAACCCGCAGTGCGTAATGCGTAATTATCCTCGCATAGGAGTTGGACTTTCTGAAAGTGGAAGGGGTGCATCTTTTCAACATGCATAACCTTGTCGTTTGGCATCGAATACCCAATTCAACTGCAATATCCTATATCAGTTTGTTGATAGGGTATCGGCAAAGCGCTGCAAAACTCTGTTTTCTGTGTCAGGTGAGCACACACTGAGTTCTTGTCTTGCATTTGGCTTCGTTATTTTGAAGGATCCTATCTGCTGCGCCGTCGATCTATGTTTGTAAAGCTGGTTACACACACAGCGGATTTTTCTGACGCGATAAATTCACCATTGCCGCCATAACAACACTAGTGTATTTAATTATATTAGAGATTATGCATTTGGCGGAAAAATAAAGGCATGGTCAATTTGTCGTTGGCGGATGCTATGCAGACGTCTGCTGCCACTAGCGCCAACGGTACTTTGATCGTCGCAGTCCAAGCACTAGCTCATATAATAAAATGCAAGCTTGCTCACACAGAGTTTATTTAACTTCTAGAGTTTCTTTTTCACAGTGAGTTTTAACTTTCTGCTTGAAACAAAAATTTTCTTTTAGCATCAATAAGTTTTCATTTATTATAAACATGAACGAGTTAAATATTGATAATGAAATTTTAATTGCTTTAATCCAAGAAAGGCCAGTTTTGTGGGTTTTTAAAGACAGAAATGCATCAGTTGGCAAGAAATTTGTAGCGACTTTGATTTATTGGAAGAAAATAACAGAAATGATTTATGGGAAATCTATACTTTCTCATATGTACTTACGAGAAAAAAGATGGAGTCGCAAAAAAATCTTATTTTGGGATTCTAGAAATGAACACTCTCTAGTTCTAGAGAATTTTACTTACATTGCACTATTATTTCTGAACTTAATTATCAATACTTTTATATTTCTGAGCTGGCGATTATTAACAATTTTTTTTGTGTAAAAATATGAGCATAATTGGAAAATTAGTAACAATATTAAGTTTTTCAAAACAGTTTTGTTATATTTTTAAGTTACATCTAATAAATCAAAAATATTTTACAAGTAAATAAAAGTAATGCGAAAAAAAACGTTTTTTTCTTGCAATACTTGTTTCAAATAAGAAAGCGGCTTATTTTGCAGTTCTCTGTCGCTAATATTGTGCTAAGAATATTTTTATATTGTAGATGTATGCCAGGAAACCATGCCTGGATTTGAAATAAAATATCTACATAGACTGTTTCTCATATTGTTTGCTTTGAAATCTCTTCTTGAATATCTTTCAATCCTATAATTGACATTGTATTCTCAATCATGTATCCATCTCGATCCCTGACTTAATTATGAAAAAAAAACAAGCTTTAATAATATCATGCGCAAATTATGATAGAACATTAAAAGACTGTGGAATATTCTCTATTTATTGCTGAGAACATCAAAAGCGTATTCTACATATCTTCTTTCTTGACAAATCGATCGTTGAATATTTTATTTTCGACTATCAAATGTGTTCCAGCATATGGCTTTAGCAAATTTTTATGCATCCGAAATGATGTAGCACCAACAAAAAATTATGACACTTCTGGACTTTCTGTGCCTTACAAGCACAAAATAAAACAGCATTTACTGTTGGCAATGTCCATTAGCACAACTGAATGGTAATATTAATTATATGATTAATATATATTAATATTAATTTTATATTAATTTCTAATTGTATATTCATGCGTATAAATCGTATCTAAGGTTCTGTTCATATTTGTATGTTTTTATGAAATTGCATCAATAAACAAAGTTACCTTCAAAACTTTATGATAAAATGTACGAAAATGATTGTAAGTAAAACATTTATTTTACACAATGCAATTTAATATCCCAACATATTTCAAAAGTTAATTCTTATAGATTTCAAAAGTTATTGCCAGCATTTCTACAGACTGAATGGAATTCCTCATTTTTGTATTTTTGTGCTGATATCTTTTAGCCGCCCATGTAATCCGCCAAAGGAAATCTTCATTCTGAAATAATTGAAGAATTTCAAAGCCAATTTCTTTTGCCTAAAATCTTCAAATAACGTGTAAAAAGCTCCAACCTCCTCTCGTTTTTCATTAATTCAATAAATGTAACTATGTCATTTTTTTTTTCCTTTTCCTCTTCATTCGACGATAAAATAACAATAAGGATAGAATCTGCACTCTATTCATTTCAAATGACCTTAAGCAGTAAATAGTTTAAATAACACGGCTAAAGTAAATTTATTTGTTGATGAAATTATGCCGACTCTTACGACGGCAATTGAAATTTTACCGCTGTGTGTGTGTAAACCTTCGATTTCTATGAGAGGTAACGGTAAAATATCAGCAGCGGGAGAAAACGCTGTGTATATAACCAGCCTAAACGTGGTATAATGCAGACAATGCCTCCTCGGATATTCTTTGTGTTATTCACTTGGTAAATTCTTTGTGCTAGGCGCCCATTTTCATTCGCTCGGCCGTAAGTTAAATACATATCTGCCTATTTTTCGTGAAATCTGATATGTTGTGTGCGAATGAAGTTTAACAATTGAATGAAGTTCTACAATGCTCATTAATGCATACTTGTTCGCTGCTTTTAGTTTCCTCGAATGAATGGAAAATTTACATTCGAGAAAGCTTCTTCTTCTCGACTAATTATTTCTGATCCTCGCATTTATAGGGTAATTCTCTTTACCAGCCTCATTGATTTCCCGAAATCTGTTTTTGAGATTTTCACCGAATAAACGCCACCTACGAACCCATGTTTAATGGTAATTTTTCAGCTTCTTATTGCCTTCTATCCCCTCTCTGAATTTATCTTTCGAATTTGACAACATCCTCTGCAAACATCGTACCGATGTTGCAGCGATGTTTTCCGGAGACCATTTTAGTTTTTCTTGAAAATCTTAAAAACATCACACTACAGTTTCACACTACACGCTTATATCAAATTAAAGAGTATGAAATTCCTTACATTTTCAAGCGTTTATTTTTATTCAAGTTTTAATATTTCTCCAGATAAGGGTTCAAACTCCTTTTTCGTTTTCTGCAAATTTCGATCCCTTGGAACATCTATTTGGCATGTTACCTACATAAAAAAAAAATTTAAAATAACTAAACTAACAAAAAAAAAAGATTTTTATCCTCTTAATAATGCCTACTATTACCTTTCTGAATATATATATATATATATATATATATATATATATATATATATATATATATATATATATATATATATATATAATTGAAGAATTTCAAAGCCAATTTCTTTTGCCTCAAATCTTCAAATAACGTGTAAAAAGCTCCAACCTCCTCTCGTTTTTCATTAATTGAATAAATGTAAATATGCCTTTTTTTTTTTTTTTGCTTTTTCTTTTCATTCGACGATAAAATAACAATAAGGATAGAATCTGCTCTCAATTCATTTCAAATGACACTTAAGCAGTAAATAGTTTAAATAACATGGCTAAAGTCAATTTATTTGTTGATGAAATTATGCCGACTCTTACGATGGCAACGGAAATTTTACCGCTGTGATATTAGCCTCCGATTTCTATGAGTGGTAATGGTAAAATATCAGCTGCGGGGAAAAAACGCTGTGTGTGTAACCAGCCTAAACGTGGTATGGGGCAGACAATGCCTCTTCGGTTTTTCTTTGTGTTATTCACTTCATATATTCTTTGTGCTGGGCGCCCATTGTCATTCGCTCGTCCGTAAGTTAAATACATATCTGCCTATTTGTTATTCGTGAAATCTGACATGTTGTGTGCGAAAGAAGTTTAACGATATATATATATATAATAAATAAAATGAATAAGCAGATGAAACAGAAAGAATATTTTCCTTTCAGTTTATCATATATTGCTAAATCAAGGCGTATTTTATATCAAATCGAAAATAAAAGTGATTCGGGCACAACATTTGATATCTTCCGAATGGATGCAACATTAGTTACACATCTGAGGTTTTTCTGTAAAGATAGTGTACTGAAATTCACCCGGTTTTGAGTTCTAATGGTCATGAATTCAAAATATGCGAATATAAATCAATGTAGGTTTAATTTTGGATTATAATGTTTCTAGCCCGAAATTAAACTTACTTCTGCAGTTTAAGTGTAACGGCTGTTTAATAAAAAGGACCAAAGAACTTGTTACTTTTTTTTGCGCATTTATGCATTCAAAAAGTGACAGATGGATAAACAGACTAATCATGAACGGCTTTTAAACAAAATTTGATTGGAATCAACTATAAGAATGGCATGCCTAATTTTGATCCATCTAAATGTTGCTTTACGAGTTACAATATTCACACACAGACAAATATAGTTTTCTAAAATTTTATTTTTTGGACTCTAGAAGGCCTAAATAAAGAAAAAGAAGGTCTTTGAACATTCCTTAGAATTGTGAACTCCTATTTTTTTAACAATTCATTTTTCGTTCTATTTTTTAATACTCTATATACAAGAAACTTTAAAAAATTTTGAATTTCTCAAATCACTGACCAAATAACAAAACGTAACGATTAGCATTTTAAAAACCCGTGTTCCATTTTGATGCCTCTTATTATTGGATGATAAATTACAAATCTTATCAGAAGTTGCACAAAAAAGCAAAACATTTAGAACTGTTTTTGAATTTTCGAAGCATCATAACATAGTTAAAACGTGTTCAAAATTCCGGACGACACCTAATCCTCACGAAATATTGCCGACTTCATACTGGGATCTAAAGGATATTGAGATAGAATAGCTACTTATAATGCAAAAAGGTTTCGGCGTGTTGGCGTATAAATTCACTTAAGCAAAAACATTGGGTAAAATGGAGCACACAGTAACGAAACCCCGGGGAGAATGGGAATATATGAAATGTAGATTTGTTGCAAGAATCCACGATCTATGGGTCCCAACTCTTCAGGGAGTCAAAGTGATTCTTAAAAACGTCACCTCTGACTGAATATTTAGCTCCAGAAACTATGTTTGCAACGTGTAATAGTTACATTTGAAAATAGTTCATTGTCACTTGAATATTAAACTTATAAAAACTGAACTGTTGGTCAGTACGTTTTATATTCAGCAAGTTAACCGTGGTAATAATAAAAACGTTAATGTCTCCTGGGCACTTTATCTTTTTTGTAACAATTTGCCAAAAGTTTTATAAAGTAATTATATCTTATTATTCTAATTTTCTTATTCTTACAATGAATTCAGTTTGATAAGCACGATTTCGAACGTCCAACTTGTTCTCTAAAGACTTTAGTAAAATTTTAATTAGTAAATTAAAATCTAGTAAATATGGTAAATTTGTTTTAAATTAAAATATAGTAAACTTATTTTAGTAATGAGTATTTTTCTAAATTCCCTAAGATGGAAAAAGTGTGAAGAGGAACAATGTAATTTAGAAAACCTGGTAAATAAGTTTTATTTTACGAGTAATTCTTTATATATTTTCATTTTTTTCATTAGTTTTTTTTTCAGTTTTTGGGAAACAAATTTATTATTTGAAATTTTTGCAATAATGAAAATGAAAAATAAATATTTATATCCATTGTATTGTGTGTGGTATGTTGACCGTGATAATGTTAAAAAAAAAACTTGATGGCCCCCTTGATGGACACTTTATTTGTTACAATTTGCTAAAAGTAATATAAAGTAAGTATAGGATGCAATTCTAATTATCTTATTCTTATAATGAATTCAATTTATAAGAGTGATTACCAATGCCCGTCTAGTCCTCTAAAAACTTCAGTAAAATTTATCACAAGAGTATAAACATTTTAAAACGTAAAAAATTATTAAATGTAGTAATTTTGTTTTAAATATAGTAAATTTATTTTTATTCTAAAAATGAATATTGTGCTAAATTGCCCAGATCTGGGTAATTATGAAAAGGAACAATACAGTTTAGAAAGCCTGATGAATAAGTTTTATCTGACTTATTAATATTCTCTTTTCATTAATTTTTTTGAGAAATAAATTTATTATTTGACACATTTGTAGTGATAATATGAAAAATAAGCGTTTGTGTCCACTGTACTGTGTTTTCCCAGTTTATTTGAGGGCCGCGGTGGCCTGGTGGTAAGGTCTCGGTTTCGGAACCAGAGTGTTTCAGGTTCCAGACCCGATTCCACCGAAGAACCGTCGTGTAAGGGGGTCTGTTGCACGTTAAATCTGTCTTGATCAAACGTCCTCCCACTGGTGTGGTGTGGTGTGGAGAGGGGGGTGCCAGCTCAGGTGTCGTCCTCGTCATCTGACCGTGGTTCAAAATTACGAGGTCCGTCCCAAAATAGCCCTAGTGTTGCTTCAAACGGGACGTTAATATAACTAAAACCTAAAAAAACCCAGTTTATTGGAATGAGTGCGATAAAAGTTTCTTTAAACCGCCAATCCTCAAGCTTCCATTATCCACAAGCACCTCATTCATATATGAGTCATGGGTGAGCTACGCAACCTGGAACAAAATGTGAATGCAAAGCAAAGATGGTTCACGATTCAAGGGGGTTCACAGAATAACGATGATAAAATGCATTGTCCGAATAAAATCAAACCTAAATAGAATATTTTGCTATCTTTCTTCATTTCACATATACTACAGTAAAAAAAAAACATTTATGGGGTGAATTATTGTGGAAAAACAAACTAGAAAGTAATGGGCAAAGGATTGGAAACTTAATAAGTGCACAAAAAGACTAAGTTGAAAAGGGAAAGTGCCATATCGTTATTTAGATAAAATGCAAAACTACTATGGAGTTACAATTCATAATAAGAATGACAACTTACAAGATATACAAAATAATACTATTGCAGTTTTTCGTTACTGTTGCATTGAAAATTTCTGACAGGTTTGATGGTTGATGCAGGTATCAACAAGCAAGGACTTTTGGCAAGGCATTCAAGGATTAAATGACAGGACCTAATAACAAGCATAATAGACATAACAAGATTATGTAATGCAGTCAACAATTACTTTGTGATTGTCTGCTGAAATTATCATAGTAAAATACAAATGAATATTTGAATGATATGAATATTCGAATGTTATGGAATTTCGTAACAGCATTTTGTAGAGAAAAAGTTAATACAAACGGGGACATTTATGATTGTACTTAAGCTTAATTAGGGCTTCAGCTTAATTAGTTTGTATTAAACGTTTTAAATAGTTTAAAGTTGAAAATTGAATGTTACATGTTAAGTGGATTGATATTAATCGAAAGTGAGCTAGTTAATGATTCCAAAAGACATTCTATGCTAAAAGAAAAATCGAAAAAAAACTTTTTGCTTAGAAAATTAATAAAAGCTAGGAAAATAAATAAATAAAAAAGAAAATCAAATCCCTCTTTACAAGAAACTTTAATGTCTGTGGCTATAGAAACCATGTTTTTCATTTATAGAAAATCTTTAACTGTAATTTTCTTTTTCATGAAAATCCCTCTCCATTAACATGATTATTAAAAACCTATTGCAAAAACTGCCTGAAAATTATTCAGTATAGGTTTCAAATAATATGTACAATGCAAAGAAGCAAAACTTTTGCAACATTTTTTCATTTCATTTGATATCAGTTTCAGTTGTAAATTAATAGGAATTGCATATTCAAGCAATTTTTATCCATATTAACTTATATTTCAAACTTTCTCTTAAATTTTGCGTCAATTCATAGATTATTATCGCCTATAACTTTTTTGCAAAGAAAATTACGATTACGTCGTTGTAATTTGAATAGAGTGTAAATCGTTTCGGTTAGATTTCATAAAAATTTACTACTAATTCTCTTGTTTCTCAAGAAGTTTTATATTTATGAAAGCTTTTTTATTCTCTTCTTATTTATGATTGGCAATGCATTTAATAGTAATTAAATGTTATTAAAAAATCCTATTAAAAAATTTGTTCGGAACGCAAAATTTTGACGTTCTCATGGAACTTCTATTTAGCCACAAAGCGGATAGTCACTTGTAAAAATAAAGAAGCTCTTATTTAAATCTTTTATGTCAATGACAATTAAATAATCTTCACTTCTATTTTCTATTTTAAAACTTTATGGATTCGGTACCTGTTTTAAAGAAGGGAACAAAACGATATATTAAAATTCTTACTTGGTCAGCTTAAGCATCACAAATATTTGCAAAACCTATACAAATGACAGGCATTACAGAAAACTATTATTTCTGAAAAATTGAGTGCTTCCGTGATACTCTTACGAATTTCGTTCAATGAACCAGAAACTGTCGCCAAATAAACTTCACGAATTCTTCAGCCTTGATGAAATCTTATCAGAAAAGAGTTGCCAATGCTGAACGTTTGCTTATCATTTCAAGACATTGGCATGAATCATTTTTTTAGGCTCCCAGATTCTTTCACGTTCATTCGTTTGAAATTAAGTCACACATTTGGGGAGATTTCTGGTGATTGTCGAAATATAAGGAGTCATTAACGTGAAATATCTCATTCTGGCACTCATTCATTTGAAGTAGGGTCACATAATTATCATTACTTTTTAAGAATAGCTGAAATATGAGACTTTGCAGGAAGTCTCCTCTTGTAGCACTTTCTTCATTTGAAGAATTTCCCATAATCTGATGGATTTATGAAATCCACAATAATATATATAAAAAAAGTTTAATGGAAATAACTTCGCACTTATATCCTAACTATGCCCTTTGGAATAAAATCACACAGTTGCCAATATTTCTTATTCAAATTATGGAATATTGAAAAAAAGGGATTTTAGCACTCATTCGTTTAAAAAAGGAAAACATATAATCAACTGAAGTTTTGACTTTAGTGGAAATATGCAAAGAAAACCTGTAATGTAAAATATTTGATTTCAGCATTATTATTTGAATTTTCACCGACATTTAATCAATGACATTCTTTTTGATAATCTTAATCAATAATATTCTTTTTAATAATAAGTCGCCTTGCATATTAAATGCTTAGATATTCAATATATCTCAGTATTAAGCATCAAAATGAGAAACTCCTCATCGCTTACATATTAGAAAAAGCTCATTTTTGATTATTTTATTTTTTTAGTGTTGCATTTTTTTTGTAAAAATTTTTATTAAATTAAATCTCATAATAAAACATTAAAGAAAATGAGCTTGTAAATATCACTTGCTTAGCCACTTGTGCTGTCTGGAGATTCATAGATGCGCATGCAAAACAGTCCACAGTGAAATCCCACAAAGTATCCGATACCTTAGAGAAATCGGAAATAGATTTATATATGTCTTCTAAATGAATTGATTTTCATTTTAAGACTGGGCTCCTGTAAACTGTGTACTGGCAAACAATCTCAGTCCAAGAGTCGCAAACATCATTTTTATTTTTGTGGCAATTGTCTGCCGACGTCTACAGCACGTCGTTGGCGATATTGTGAAAAAAACATTTCGATGCGCGTGGCACATCTTCCCAGCGCAAGTGGTTAAGAATAAATTTAGTTTTTATTTTGAAAGTGAATGGATGTAATCATTTTATGGCAAATGTTTTCAGTATTACAAATAATAAATAAATGTGGTTGTTTATTATTCAAATCTGTAACAACTTCACTTGACTGTGCAGTAGATTGTATATAATAAAACGATAACATTTGCCTAGAAGCAGAATTAGAAATTATTTTTGTAATGTTCTGAAAATGTGTATTGCGAAACGGATGGTAACTCTAAGAAACTAATAGAAAAATCAATTGATACAAAAAATATCTATTGACTCATGATCTGAAGTAAACTTTTATTATCTGCAACTGTTAAACAGCTAACAATTGAACAAACTAGCTCTTCACTGATAGAATTTCACTTAAAAGTGATCTCGAGAAAAAATAGTTTTGACCTTAAATGATTTCAAAGTTTAGTTTTAGTTTATATCCCGATTTGTCGTTATTTGAAGGTGTTTTGACAAGAAGTATCATTTTAAATCGTTGCTAAATGATTAGAAAACTGAACTGACATCCAATTATCGAACATCCACACCATATTTATTTGTGGAGTTTAACCTCGACGTAAAATTTAAGATGCACCAAATCCATTTACACGGTTGGTATTCAACGGAATTAGATTTCGAAATAGTAATAATTCGATGTTCCTTTATCTGTTTCCGAAGCTAAAAAGTTGTTTGGTTCTTCCATCGTTAGTCTACAATAGCCTGAGATAGTACCAGTTTTATAAATATCTAAATCTTGCTTGCAAATTTAAAATTCTCTCCTCGACATAGATACAGAAAAGCAAAAATATTTGAAAGGGATCTTACAGCAATTAATCATGATTTTATACTTTCTCATATGCGAAGAATACAAAGAGAAAGATCACCTATTCCTGCGTTTCACACGTTGGCGATTTTCTTCCTACCAACTTAAGTGCAATTTCCCCACTATCGCTTAGTTCCATTTTCGAAAGTTAAATGACGGCAATCATTTACTTAATTCCTTTGACTTCAAATTTGATTTCTCTGCACCTTATTTATTTTATCGCTGAAGACGATTCGTTTTTATTACTTTCTCATAGACGAAATACAGAGAAAATATTGTAATCATCAAAAAAAAAAAAAATCGAATTCGAGGTTTTGAGAAATCGCTATGTTTCAGACCTCCCTGAATCGAATAAAGATATTTTTGGAATTATATTTATCTGTCTGTCAACACGATAACACAAACCCGCTTTCAACTAGATGGTTGAAATTTGGTATATATTATTTACACGAAATTTATAGATAGGTACCAAATTTTGAAAGAAATCCATTCGAAAAAAGGCTGTGTTTCCAGATTTCCGAGTACAAGTGAACATAATAATTACAAAATATAAAGAATTATATATAGAGAGCTTAATATACAGATTTTACATCAAACCCGTAGATCCATATCAAATTTGGAAACATATCTGTCTTGGAGTTGACAGTCAGTTGGTCTGTACTTTTGTATGCACGCAAACACATAACTAAAAAACGTAATAGTTTAGTTGAACGAAACTTGGTTTGCATTTTTAGCGTTTTTAATGCGTATATATGTATTAGATTTCGTACTGAGGACGGGTAGCCTGGTTGGTAGGGCGTTGGATTCGCGTTCGTTGTGCTGCGAGTTCAAACCCCGCTGGCCGAAAATTCACCGCGTGTGGGGTGACTGACGCGCGTATAAATCTGTCATGGTCACAAAGTCCTCCATGTCGAAAGTAATACCACTAGGGGTACTGAATCAGGGATGATCGTTCTCTTATTCAGATCTAAATTCCGATCTGTGGTTGAGCCAAAGAAATGCATGAGTGAAGTCCGCCCCTTAAAAAGGGTAGTGACGTGTGTGTAGATAAATCGTTCTTTTGGTCCTAGATGGCACTACTGTAAAAACAAGAGACGTACCCTTGACTTAATCCACAATGACTTCTTAAAGTCTGTGGGCTTGTCTAGGACAAGTGTCATTAGAAAAACAAATTTCGTACTAAATCAATCAAGAGGTTGATTGTCTGCCAATCTGTATTTTCGCATCCATCTAAACTCAATCACTCAAAAATGCAGTGACTTTAACAAATGAAATTTGATATGTGAATTTGTGACCATAATTATCTAGTTCTATATCAAATTGTAATTTTATTTTATTTGTGAAAAGGCATCCAAAAACATATTAAATATACTGGTACTTGTATTTTATCCACATGTCAACGATTAATCGCCAAAAATCAGATGCAAGATTCAGATGCCAGTTTTCCTATACAAGTACTATACTACGAAGTATACAACTCTGATGTGTGGAGCCTTGCACAAACAAGGGAGGAGGGTGGCGCCTTTTATTAGAAAGTTTTGGGAAGACTCCACCTGCACGGTTCCTTTTTCCACATTGTGTTCAAAATTGTGTAAAAGATTTTAAAACGAAAATTTTAAATTAAAAAAAATCAGTTCGATCAATAACTTCTTTTTTAAATTTTAATCCATACTTTACAATTATTTGTTTACTGTGAAAATATATTCCTGATATAATGAGGTGGAAATTTTATTCTAATGAAGTAGAAATTTTTTGAGCTAAACTTAATCCAAAGTTCTTCCTCTATTTTATTTGCCGTCAGGTACCATTTCGATGTGTTTTAGAGAACTTCATAAATTATCATATAATTACTACTAATAAAGCTAATTTTCCTTGGTGAATCAGAAACTACAAAAGAATTCGCAATTATGGTAAAGACTTTTGAATAAAATTCTTCTTCCTTACAAATATTTATTGGCACAGTTCTAAATTCTATGTAGAATTCAAATTGATGACAT
Source organism: Argiope bruennichi (assembly GCF_947563725.1). Classification (NCBI taxonomy): domain Eukaryota; kingdom Metazoa; phylum Arthropoda; class Arachnida; order Araneae; family Araneidae; genus Argiope; species Argiope bruennichi. The sequence goes on from NC_079155.1 coordinate 14,007,591, forward strand.
TTCAGGAATAGCAAAATAGGATAGATAGGCAATACATGGGATATTCAAAGAAAATCGATTTTTGACTTTGATTCGTTATTTGTTGTGCTATTACATTTATGCTAAATTACGAAGTTGTTTGAAAAGATACATATATATTTTTTAATATGAAATCGAATAACAAATGTGTAGAATTACATTTTAAAGCAAAAAAAAAAAAAAAAAAATCATACAGTCATCATACATAAAAAAGTCTTAATAAGTAAAGCGTCTTTGAATATAAAATATTCTATGCCAATGATTCAACATAAAAAGACATAAATGTGTAAAAAAAAAAAATTGTTTATGATTTTTTAAAATTTTATTTATAAACTTCTCAAAAGCATAACTTCTAAAATAAATCTTAAATTTTTGCTTGATTTATTACAAAATCAACTATATGAATGGCACATTGAAATGCGCATTCAATCATTGCAGAGAAATGCATGTATACAATTCATATAGTCCTTTGTGCTGAATGTATCAATCATTCGTTTCTGTCAGTATTAACATTAACCATACATGAGCCTGATGCAAAACTCAGAAATGTTATGAAGCGAATATTCTTTTTTTAATTTATATGTATCGAAAATGTAAAATATTGCGAACAAGCTTTAGAAAATTTTATATGAAGGTATAATTTTTTGAATTTCACTTACAAGTCCTGCATTATTGTTTTAAATCAATCATACTTTCTGATTTTGAATAGTGTATCACAAAGTCTAAACTGAGGATCATAAGCGTTTGTTTTTGATGACAGAAACGATGTGAAAATTACGTGAATATCTTTGTTCTTTTATGTATCACTGACTGTGTTTGATAAAATTTTTCATATTGATTAAATTAATCTTTTGCTCATTGGAAGATTTTGTATATAGGACTGAATAAATTGTAAATATTGTATTTTTTAAATAGTATAAATATATCAGCTTCCCATTTATTTCATGAATTTTTTAGACCTTTTAATGAAACTTTGTTATTTAACATTTTTGCATGGCTTTGGTATTAAATAATTTCACGCAAATACCAAGTTTATTCGAGCACCTTACTTGGTGATTATAGATTAATGTCTCAAATTTGCACGGCTATGAAAAGAAAAAAAACAAAGTATAACTATGTTGTTCGTCAGAAATTGCAAATACAGTTGAAAATTTAACACCTTTATAAGTGTTCATTATAAGCACTTCCAAAAATACGAACGATATAATGCGATAAATCACCCCATACTCTTTCCGCATCTCTGATGTGATCAACAAATTCTTGCCATTTGGTGTAGCCGCAGAATAAAACATCAAGTATCGTTATACACACATATCTGCATCATTTCAAAGCTTCACACCAAGCATGCAGAAAAAATCACGCGGGCATTATTGCATCGCTTCATATTTGAAGGGCTCACATTGAACACTTATAACTGTGTTGGATTTAAATTTTCAATTTTTTTTTTTTTTCAATTTCCGATGAATAATAAGGCTCCTCTTTGTTTTGTTTTCTTTTAACAAAAAATAACAATGTTGGAATATTCATTTATAATCACCCTGCATATTTTTGCAGCAATACTTGATAAATCGCGATGGCACGTATAGCCTCATTCTAAAATCTTTCAGTTTCTAACAACATTGTCACGTAGGTTCTTTAGTGTGGAACTCAATGACACACACAAGAAGTAAAGCTAAACCAATTTATTAACTCAACTCTGAACTGATAACACAGTACCTGACAAATCTTCTGCTTTTATACTAGCAGAGAAAGTTCCAGAATACTTTTCTGGAGACATTAAGAAAAGTCCAGAACACTTGTCTGGTAAACTAAAGAAATGACCAGAATCTTCTGGAACATGAAATAAAAGAAAACATAAAATCAAGGAATTAAATATTTACACATACTATGAATACCATTGCCTCTAGCGGGATTCGAACTTACGGTCTCTTGATTATGAGACCAGTGCTATGACCATTCAGCCATGGAGACTCGACAGTCTCTTTTTCAATGCGGCAATATTTATTGACTACGAATCATGTATTTTTTTATTCTATAAGATTTTTTCCCCATTTTTCTATGAGATTACAAACACGTTAGCAAAACAAAATAAGAAAAAAAGGGAAAGCAAACAGAAAATTAAGAATTTACTGCTAATAACATGAAAAATTTGATACCAGTTGAAACAAAAACATTTGAAACTGTAATTTTATAACGAAGAGTTACTTCTTAAAAATTGTTTGCTTGTTTTTTTTAATCATTTGGGTTTAATATATATCGAGTTTTCACATGAAATACTTTCAATTTAATTAATCAAATCGTTTGTCCTTTTTCTGAACCATACTTTTGAATCCTAATTTTGATAATAATGATGAGTTTCTTGAAATAGTTTGTTTCCTCCATTATCTTTCCTCTTTAAATTTTCCTTTACTAGTTAACTGTCTTTGACTATTCACTACTAAATTTCAATAAAGGGAGCATAAAAATTTTCGTTAATGATAATTTTGCAGGAATGTGAATAAAAAGTTTTGATTTGATATCAATTTTTTTCTTTCCCGGGCAAAGACATAGTATGTCTTGCTCAAATTTGAACAATAAGATATTTTTTTAATCTCCATTCATTCATTTTAATCTTCCATCATTTTTTTCGTATCTCCATCGTTTAATTTTCCATTATTTACAAAGCCAAGAAAAAATCACAAGTCTCTTACTAAATCTTTTTTTCGAATTGTTTGAACAAGTGTTCATATACTCTTCTTACATACAGTCAAGGAAAAATCATAAGTCTTTTGCTAAATATTTCTTCGAATAGTTTGAACTAAGTATTCAAATACGTATACTAAATATTCATAAATTGATACTAAATATTCAATTTTTTTCTGTTATGATAAAAATTTCCACTAGTCGCGTCGATTTGATATTTACAAAGTTCCAATCTATGTTGCAATAAGCATCTGTAGTATTTGCATAACTTTTACGGCGTTTTTAATTTGTGGAATAGGTGGTATTCTGTTCATTAAAAACAAAAACATAGTTTTCTATCTATTTTGTATATGTATATCCCATTTTGTAATTAAAAAAATTTATAGCATGACATTTATAACATAATTTATACTCTGAGCAATGAATGACTGAAAATAATGAAACAGTCATAAACTAAACAATTCATTTTACAGTCCATTAAAAGTTTACAAAAAATATATGCGAACAACCTACATTTCCTATTTTATCGCAACAATTCTGAAGATCGTAGAATTAGCTCTTCAGATATATTCTGAACGTACACTTTATTTGAATCCGACAAAAATCTGTATCAGAGAAAGCAAATTTTAATCCTATTATCTTTAGACAGGCGTTTTCCTGTCCGCCTTAGGATTCTACCACGCTTTTGGAAGATATTTGGCATGTAAAAGTCATTCAAAAACTTGGCACGAGTTTGTGTACCATCTGGCTGAAAATTCCTGTCCTCCCACACGGTCTACTTAAGATGATCCGCAGAGAAGTGAGAGTGATAAAGTTTACCTTGGCAACTATTATCATGATCAAGTCACATGTCACAGTGAAATGCACATCGAATGTTTGATTACCATTTGCTTTGTCTTATCTCTCTGAAATTTTATAAATTAATCCTTGGACACATGCTTAATGAAAATATAAATTTAATAAAAATATTTCAATGCATATTTTTAATATTGCACTAAAAAGTAAAATTTTTTATTTTAATATATTTTTTAAAATTTTATTATCTAATTTATTATTTATTGTTATAAACGTCACAAAATTTTGAAATCAAGCAATTTTTAAATCTACCACCAGGTGGCGCCATTTTTATGGAACCAAAACTTAACTAACTCTATTTAATGACTGGGAAGCAAATTTTAAAAATATTACATTTGAATTTTGAAATTCTAAAACTTACAAATATAAAAAACAGTACATTAAGAAATTAGTGAAAAATCGATCGCAAAAGTCTTTATTTACAAATATGAAATATATCCTGTTAAAAAAAACAGGTTTTAGGAATTTCCTAAGAGACACGCAGAGGGTCTGTCCTTGCAAATTTTTAAACTTTAACATGCACTAAGCAATTAATTATACTATATGAATGTCTTGCAAAAGAATGTATACAAAAATAACACTTGAAAATCATCAAATATGAATACAATTTTTTGGTGTATTATTTAATAATATATGCTTACTAATATTAATTTTTGAAGCAAACTGTGATAAAACTTCAAAATTTTTGTAAATTTTTATTTTTATTTAAAATAATCTTTTACTTTGAAAATTGTATTCATTTTATGATTTAAAAAGGTTAAGCAATCGGTAATCAGTACTTCAATGCACATTTTGTGAGAGAAGAGCTGTTATTGCAATCATTACAGAAAATTTGAAAATGTTGCTTTTATGCAGATTTAATTGCTTTATTTTCTGTAGTTTATTACACTGAAAATTGTAAATATTTCAATTTTGAATTAGCTTTTTTTCTGTTTGCATTTAATTAAAATTTGCAACAGTGAATCTATAAATCATAAAATAATAACTTCTGCCCCGTCACATAATATTAAAATTAATCTCAAACATTTGATATTTTCGTGTTCATACTCATCAGTATTTTATTATAAGGTTCAATATAACGAAAAAGTTGAGAAAAAAATCCTCAAATGTTTGGATTAAAAATTGTTCCATTATTAAATTCATGAAAAAAGCATCTCTTAAATATCTAATAAATGAGTAGTTGACATTTAGATGCTTAATATTATGGTACTTTCTCTATATATGTAGTACAATTACATAAATTTGCAGTAAATACTAACAAAAGTTTTCCTTTTTTAATTGCAAGCCTTGTGACAGTGAATGGTTTTTTTTTTCTTGTAGACTTGTGAAACAAATGTTATCAATTTATTATTTATCGAAAAGAATTCTTAACTTTCAAGAATATATTAAAAAGAAATTTAATTGTTATTTTAAGTTCAACATCAAAATCTCACGAGCTGTTTTGTTATATTAACATGACTGTAAAATTTTATAAAACATTTGAAATATTATTTAATTTATAAAATAATAAATTTTTTTTCAATGAACGATATAATATTTCATATACTATGTTTTCTTTAACTTTATTAGCACAAAATGTCCGACATTATTGCTACGATATCTTCACATTATTTTACGGCATTCAGAATATCTAGCAGTATCGTGGATATATCTTAAAATATCTTGTGCTAATGAGTAAGAGTCCCTTTTTACAGTGGATTTTAAATATTCGTGATTAGAAGCTTTGCCTTTCTTAACTTTATTAGCACAAAATGTCCGACATTATTGCTACGATATCTTCACATTATTTTTCGGCATTCAGAATATCTAGCAGTATCGTGGATATATCTTAAAATATTTTGTGCTAATGAGTAAGAGTCCCTTTTTACAGTGGATTTTAAATATTCGTGATTAGAAGCTTTGCCTTTCTTAACTTTATTAGCACAAAATGTCCGACATTATTGCTACGATATCTTCACATTATTTTACGGCATTCAGAATATCTAGCAGTATCGTGGATATATCTTAAAATATCTTGTGCTAATGAGTAAGAGGCCTTTCTTACAGTGGATTTTAAATATTCGTGATTACATAAAGACGCTTGCGTAGAGAAAATTTAAATCAAAATATTTTTTTTAATTTATAAACTTGTTAATAGATCAAAAACGCATGCACATGGTGTATCATTCAAAGTTTAAAAGTTTTAGTCATGGTGTATCATCCAAATTAAAGGGTCTTTTTAAATGAATTATTTTTGGGACATCTTCATGCATTCTTATTTAAATGCAATTTTACTTATTAATAAAGATTTTCTTTCATAATTTGATGATTATGAAAAATTGAAAAGCATCATTTTAGAAGGAATTAATTAGTGATTAGTAATTTATACAGGAAAAAAATGTCATATGAGAATTAAAAAACTCACATTCTAACAAGTTATTTTTTGTTGTTGTTGTTGTTTGCTTTTCTGTATAGGAGTATTAAAACATTTTCAAAATCGCACACATAATTTATTTGGATTGCAAAGAAAATTCCTATTAAATTGTTAAACCGATTTACAGTAAATTTTTTTCCAGTGTGTTAAATTGAATATTTAATTAAAATAAATCCCTTTTCACGGCCGAGTGTATATAAAAATTCGTATTCCTGTTATACACACAACATAGTCATGAATTTCATTAAAGATATATCAGTTGCATATTTAGTATGATAAGATTTACAAAATGGTTGGCAACGTTCTTGAAACTTATTATTGCTATTCAGACCTCTTATCTTTAATTGAATAAGACCTCAGTTTGTCCATCAGATTCTCTCACGTAATTCTAGCTTTCTTTCTGTAAATGAAAACAGCAAATTCCCGAAAAAATTTGCTAATTCTTGTTATCTGACTTATTATCGTTTAGTAAATAAAGCAATCGCTCTTTCATCTCACGAAATGCGGTCACAGAATTTGACAAAAGAATGTAACAAATGAATATCCTGAAGTCATTATATAACAGAGTTATGAGTCCAGCTTATCAATATTTCTGTTCGGAAAATAAAAGCAAGTAACAGAATTCTCTGTGCGACACGTATCATGATATAATGTCTTGTTGCAAAAATAAATCTGCATCGGACAAACGAAAGCTTACAAGAGAATTTCCCTTACAGCATGTAAATTTCAATATAATAAGTTTAGTTGAAAAAAATATATTCTGTTAAAAAAATAAAAATGCATCAAAGATTTTTTTTTGTGTGTGTGTGTTTTGACATGGAATTTTTATGCAAGAAAAAAATTTGTATAGAAAAATTAGAATAAAAAAAATTTTTCATTCTATGTAAATCAAAATGTAGCAATTTTTTTCCATATAATAATTTTAATGTAAAAATAAGAGTGCATGAAAGAATTTTTTGCAATATTATTTAAAATATTTTTAAACGAGAAAAACCTTTGCAAAAAAAAAAAATAGAATATATATATATAAAAAAAATATTGTATGTTAATTAAAATTTGTTAATTTTTTCTTCAAAAAAGTTTTTAGAAAATATTAGCGTGTGAAAAAAAATTTTCGGGCACGTAATGTTATTCAAAGTATTTTTATACAGAAATATTTTTGTCAAAAAAATTAGAGTATTAAAAAAAGGTCTTTTTTGCTTTGCATGCTTTGAAATGATGTATTTCAACACACGAAATGGAGTATTTCTTACGTTAAGTAATTATTTTTGAAAAGTAATTATTTTTTAAGTAATTATTTTTGATTTTATTTAAAACATTTTTATAGCAAGTATAATGTGACTTTCTTTTTAATTAACTTAGGGAAAAAACACTTGAACAGAATTTTCTTTGCCGCTCACAGATTGGAGTGCGGAATCACTTAATTTTGAAACAATTTATTCTATAAAAGTATGAAAGCTTAAAAAAACTTCTTTTACAATATGTAATCTGAATTAAAGTATTTTTATACAGAAAACATATTAAAAAAATAAGAATATAAAATTACTTTAACAATATTTAATTTGAAACAATGAATTTTCATTTTAAAAAATTAATTTACTTTTAAAAAGTATTAGGAGTGTGAAAAAATTGTTTTATGTTTCTAGAATAATAATAAGAATACATGGTATAAATAATAAAAATACAAGTGAGAAAGGACATTATTGGTCATAATGTAAATGAAATTTATTTATCTGTCGCAAATAATTATTTCATTCATTTATTATGTCATGGTATTCATTGCTATTATTTGTGACTATTCATAATGAATTATTTGTTACTTTTGAAAAACTAATTTTTTTTCTTAAACTGATTGATTTCTTTGATAAATTCTACTCTCAATGAATATAATTCAGTAAAAAAATCAATTAAATGAATCGAATTTTTAGATAAATGTATCCAAAACATTATTGATTATATTATTATTGAAATGATCAAAATTATCAAAAGAAGGAAAACTTAAAAAAGAATTTGCTACTTTATTATCAACTGTACAATTTTCTTAACATAAACAAGTATTATATTTCTTTCCGTCAGACATTATCGTTTAATTTGATTCTAGTTTCCGTAGTCCATTTTGAAGTATCAGAATTATTTGTAATAAACTAATTTTGGTGCATATGATCTATAATACGGTGCGTATGAACCGTAGTAGCCACCGTATGTCACTGGAGCTCTGTAGTTGTAAGTAGGCACACTGTAAGAAACCGGAGCCACATAACTGAAAAAGATAAGATAAAAACAAAAAATATATTATATCCGATAGATCAAAGTTTAATCTAATGTTGCTAATATTATATCAAATCTATAGATTTGTTCACATTCATTATTGAATGTGAAAGATAAAGAATTGAGAAAATATAATGAATTTTTAATTGTTTTAAATTTTTATTGTCGCAATACAAAACCTTCAATCATGATTTGTTGATTCTGTATTTAACAGCAAACAACCATACTATCATATTATTAAAATATACTTGTTGAAATATCTTCAGAATTTTTATTATAACCTTAAAAACTAAATGTTTCAATAAAAATTTTGGCTTCTGTCGATAAGAATTAGAAAATTTACTTCAGTGCTCAAAAGATATTGTCGGCTTAACTATTGAATCTAAGACAAAAACAAACAAGGATAAATAAATATCAAATAGAAATATGTTAATATGGTAATATATAATTTTAAATATATTGCCTCAAAGTGAATGAAGGGAAAAAATATTATGGAAAAAAAGTATTTGAATTTACATAGATCCTCTATTCAATTTTTTTATATTTAAAAATGTAAATATTTGGACTTTTAATTTTTTTATAAGGCTAAAATGACAGATATTTATACACCTGTTTCAAATTAGAAAAATCTCTACTTACTTTATAATCTCTATTTACAATAAAGGTGTGTGTGTGTAAGTACCAAATATTAACAACAACACTTGTCATATTTATATTTTAGAGGTTTAAATATACAACTCGGTGTGATTTTTTAGAAATTTTAATTAGATTTTAATAAATTAAAAATTATGTAAATTTTGATTTATTTCCAATGTAACATCTGAAAATATTACAACGCAAAATTTACTTTTTTTTCATCATTTTAAAATTTAAATATATACTTATGTAAAATCTATCTTTTTAGTAAAATCTGTTTTGTGGCGTTGAATTTTTAATTACATTTCAAAAAATATTTTAAGTATATTATCCAACAATCTATTTTATATAAACAAAAATAAAATGTTCCTCAATGTTATATATGTTGTTTTTTGTTTTTATTAACGCGTTGTCATTACGTTCATATTGAAATATTAAGTCTTACAAGTCAAGCGAATGAAAATGTCATTTTCGACAGATGTCTGTACGAAATGAAGTAAATATATGATATTTTCTGGAAAAAATAAAAGCAAGAAAAAATCGTTTAAAAATGTGTTTAAAAAGTCAAAAAGACTTTGCAAGATTTATGTATTCAGAATATCAATTCTATATGTATTTCAGAGTTCAACTATTCAATAGTTCATTTCTAAACCGTCAATAACAGACATAAACACCTAATAGGACGAATGTTCTAACTATATTTTATGTATTTTGAATAAATAAGAGATTCAAATGAATTATGAATTTTAGATTTTTATACAGACACTCAATTCTTTAGAAAATTATTATATGATGCATAATAGAAATAACAAGCAAAGAAAATCAGCGAAAGTTCTCTCCTTTACGCTTTTTCGTATCTTCCCTCGTTGTTTATCTGTAACACCTTCGCAAAGTGGGAAGAACCGAATATGCATTTTGGGACATACATTCTTCCTGTTGGCCGATATGATTCAGAACCGAAGAGACATACAGACGGACAGCGATAATTGGATAGATTTGATCAAAAACTACACGCACATCTGCAATTCTTCTGATGAAATTCCTTAGTGAAATTTCTTCTCTTTATTTGACTCCGTTTTCAATATTTGCATTCAACGGGCAAAGAAACCCAACGCGAGAAATGTATCTCATATTTCAGTAAATCTTTAATGAGAAGATCCATCAAAATTTCGATTACGACGCTTTCTCTTATGTATATATACAAGGAAATAAAAAGCCGAACTCTGTTTTTGAATTCTCGCATACGAAATATAAAAAAAATATTGTAGACGTCAAAAAATTTTAGAGATTTTGACGAATCTCTACGTTTTATACCTTCCTGTGTTCGAAAAACACATTTTTAGAAAATAGCAATCAGTCTGTCTGTCTGCCTGTGACAAAAATAACTCAAAAACTGCTTAATCTATAGGGATGAAATTTGATACATGATCTTCACACAAAATTTGTAAATTTCTATCAAAGTTTATGCAAAATCTAGTCCGAGGAAGTACATCTGTCCGACTGTCCGAATATTAGTTAACACGATAACTACAAAACAAACAGAGCTAGATAGAAAACACTGGGTGCACAGATTTAAATAGCCTGGTTCGTAGAGTGTTGGATTCGCGTCCCTTAGGTTGCGAGTTCGAACCCCGCTGACCGAAGATTACCCGCGTGCTTGGTCGCTGACGCGCGTATAAATCTGTCGTGGTCACAAAGTCCTCCATGTCGAGAGTCACTGGGGGTACTGGATCAGGGATGATCGTTCTCTGATTCAGGTCTGAATTACGATATGTGGGGGAGTAAATGAAATCCGCCTCGTGAAAAGGACTGTGACGTGTGTGTAGCTAAGTCGTTCTCTTGGCCCTAGATGGCGCTACTATAAAAACAAGAGACGCTCCCCCACCGGCTTAAAAAATAATAGCTGTCTTCGTAACAGCGGGCTTGTCCATGGCAAGTGCCATAAGAAACAACAACAAAGTCTATGGTGTAGACACTTCAAATTTTGAGCCAAATTCAACAAGAAGTTGTAGACGCTTTTCAAATTTTAAAAAATTTCAAAAGCATATAAACGCGATAATTCAAAAACGCAATGGCTTAAATGTATCACATTTATTATGCGATTTTGGGATTATTAATACAGTTTCACATTTTTTTTCAATCGATGTGGGAGGGGGGGAGAGAACATCTAAAACTCAAATTCACCTCTATTAGAGTGTATGCGATAAAGTTTTGGGCAGACCACAGCCGCTGGTTAAAATTTATTAACAACAAAGCAAAATCTTATTTACTTCATTTAATAAACTTTCAGGATCCTTTCTTACCTGGTTGCTACTGGTGCTGCGACTGTATAAACTGGTGCTGGTGCAGCCGCCACGACCACCTTTGGTGGCGCGACTGGAGCTACAGCTGGAGGGGCATAAGACTGAACGGTCACGTCGGCTGAGTCCTGGTTGGCAGTTCCTGGCTCATTGGTCTTCACATTAGCATGGAATCCTGTTTCGTCAGCGTAGTAGTCAACGACTCTTATGCGCCCATCAGCGTCGGTTAGAGTATATGATCCAGTGACCCTACCGTTGCCATCTGAAGTCTCTTGTCTTGAACTGCCACCACCAATTGCTGGAGCATCGTATGCGAAGGCGTAAGGCTTGGGGGCTTCCTTCACCACGACTGGGGCCTGGAAGAACATACGAAGAAGAAAATTGATATTTTCATTGATTAAGGAACTAAACGTTTTACCTTTCACCAAAGCCAAAAGGAATAATCGCATTATTTGTAATGATAATAGAATAACGGCATGTTTAGTAATATATTACCACTGTTACTGCCGGAAACATACTATTATGCTCCATTTTTTAAAAAATTATAGCCAGTCACCCCGTTACCATAAGCCGTGTAAACAGAGATTATTCGGACTTGCTATTATCCGTGCTCAATTTAACGTGATGCGTATATTTCAGTACATTTCTTTTAAATTTCCAAGATTAAAGTAATTGTAATATAAAATTAAATTAAGAAAATGATTATCTAAGTAAATAATTATAATCGTTTAAGTTCTAAACCTAACGATTATTTTGAAAATGCAACAAATAATTTGTGGTGATAGTTTTTTTTAATTGTGATTTAAAGGTCTTTTTTTAATTCAATATTATAACTTTAGAATAATTTAAATGTTCAAAACTTGTAAAGATAATTTATTATCTTGCATGTATGTGCAATAAATTGCCCCTCCTCCCCAAAAAAATCGGAAATTTCATTTTCTTAAGCATAATACAGATGTGGCAAACATTTGAAAAATACGGATGTATCCTTGTGTAAGGCGTATGTACCAATCTTATGAAACAGCAAAATATTTATGAAGCTACAGATATAATTTTTTATAAGATTCATTTCCTATTTGTACAAAACTATAAAAAAATAAATTGATGAAAGAATATTTTCAAAATTTATCATTTATGTGAACTTTTTAAGCTTGATTGTAACCAAGCACGGGCATTTATAGAGATAGTTATTACACAAAAATAAAACATTTCTTTATTTAAAGAAATACTATAACTATTTTTTTCTGTTAATTCTTAAATTAAATTTTCAATCTCTGAAAACTGATATCAAATTCTATCAGGAATTTTTGCTACATTTGTTTAAATCAAGAAAAATTTAAATTCGAAAGTTTCGTTTCATTTTATTCAAAAATATCAATTTTAACATTTTTGTCGACAGTTTATATTTTTTCAGGATCGGCAACTTTAACGTTTTGAAAGAATTTAAAATTTGCTGAATAACTGTGCATAATAGTTTCTCATAAAACACCACTTAAAATTTCAGAAAAATCTTACTTTATATTATATATAATATATATTTATATTATATATATTATATATTATTTATATATAAAATATTCCTAAATATGTACAACATTTGCGCTTAGGTTTTGATCTAGTTCAAATTTTTAACGAAAACTGAAGTTATCACTAATGATTTAGTAATGCTTTATACTGATATAAGAAATTGAACTAATAGTTCTTCTACATTTATACACCGGATAACAAGAATAATTATCTTTCAAAATTACAACGACAGACATCGTTATAAATGTGAAATGAAATGAAAAGTTTTCATACATTTAATCTCAAAAACAAGAATAATTTTCTTTCAAAATTATCAAAGATAGACATCTTATAAATAAGAAATGAAATTAATAGCTTTCATACATTTATATCCAATAGCAAAAATAATTATCTTTCAAAATTATCTACGATAAACATCGTTATTAATTAATTCATTTGACCATTCTTAAACTGTTTGCATTTGTGAAAACTGCTTTTAATCATTGATATCTGTATGATAATACACAATAGGAAACTATTACTTCCTGTATCTAAATGCTTAAACACATATTATTATGTATAAAAATGTATTATCTCATAAGAATTATTTTAACATTATTTTTATTGCTTATTACTGTACAGAACTACATTTGCTTGTTTCATTCATTTATTGTAAATGACTATAGTTCACTTAAAGTTTACCCTTACTAATTAGATTACGACCTAAAGTTTAAAAACATGCCAGTAATTAAATGAGTTAATTTGCATTATAATGAATCTAATTCTATTAAAAAATAAATTTCTAACAGAATTGGTTGATTCTTTAAGAATTGTCAAGATGCATTATTTACCACGTATGTTGCAGGTTGCACATAAATGGGTGCTGGAGTGTATGGAGCTCTGACAATGACAGGTGTAGCCTGGCTTAAAACGGCTAAAGCAGCTAATAATAAAACCTGCAAAATAGACAAAAATATTAATATCCTTCATAAAGTAAAAAAATGAAGTAAATAAAAATATCAAAAAATGATATCCATAAAAAGGACTAAAAACAAGGAAATTCTGGGGGTAAAAATAAACTTAAATTCAAAAATATCAACTTAAAAGTATATTCTTTTATTGTAATTGGCTATATATTCAGCAAATAATACAATAGTTGGTATGGTGATCATTGTTATTGGCATAAGTACAATGAAATATCATTATTTTTCTTGAAGAATACTGATTTGTACAAAACTTTATAGAGTATATGAAAAGTGTACTCAGAAAAGCCTGGGTAATATTTATGTTACTTTTCTTTCCCTTACTTCTTAACTTTTCTTTCCCCTTACTTTCTTAACCCTTTTTTCTAGTCATATTATGTTAAAATATTTTTAGGCTTGAAATTAGAATAAGAAAAGAGATTCATTTAGTTTATTAGATAAATTTAATTTGATTAATTAATTAATTTGGTTAATTAATAATTAAGAAACAAATCAAGACACATCATTTTGTGTGAGATAAAGAACTGAAGCATCTAAGTTTCTATCTTTCTAAAAAAAAATTGTCAGAACTTATGCTAACCTACATAATTTCATACAAAGATTGATAAATTTGGTGGGAAGCATATTTCCCACGACCCTAGAAAGGGTTAATAACAAGTATATACTTGAGTTCATAATTAAATAACGGGATATTAATATTAAAAAATGAAATGAAGTGAGAATATTTTGATAAAATTGTTGTTTAGAATGATAAATTATTGTTGGTATTAGATTTATTCATCAGAAATCTCTGCTAATAACAAAGAAGGATAATATGCATGTGTTGATGCTCTACAGGACGGATTGTTTGACCTTTAACTGCAAAATTTGGCACACATATGCTTCGGAAAGCTGGAATATACATTTCGGAGAGATTTTTTTTCAAATTTAATTTTTAAAAAATATAGTTATATAGTTTTTCAAATATAGTTACTAAAAGTTAAATAGACTTTAAAGTTTTTCTACATTACCTACCGATAATAGTATTGCACAGAACTGACTTCTACAATATTCTGAAACATTTTTCTTCCTTTAAAAAAAATTCTTATTAATGAATCCTATTTATTTTTCTTCGCATTTTTTTCCCTTCCGAATTTTGATAATTTTTGAAAAGCATATGTGTGCATAATTTTCAATAGTATAATTAATCGTTGCGATGAAATTCAAATCGTTTTTTTTTCTTCATGTTTTATTGAAACCTTAAAATTATATTTTCTTTCATTAATGAAAGTTAAGCGAGACAAGATTCTGCTTATTGATAAGCGGAATTCATGTGATGAATTTGGAAGGGAAATTAACATTAACACAAAAGACAACGTGTAGTTTGAAATAACACAGACATTTAAGTTTTAAATGGCAGTATGGTGTCTTGAAATTCTACTCCATTCGGAAGGTTGATGTACATATTAAAAAGAATAGGTTTAAGGCTGTCAAAATAGCATAGCTTTAATGTCTGTCACATTTTGATGCTTAAAAATATGATGTTGTAGGAAATCATGAGCATCAAGTTATGCATAAGGAATTTTACTGAAATTAAACACAATTATCTTTCTCGACTAACCAGGAAATAAAAGAAAAGAAACCGCAGCAAATTAAAAAATAATCCTTATATAATATGCTGTTGCACCTAATTCATACTTTCAAAATCAATTGTATCTAATGGTTTTGAAAAGTCATTATTTATTTTGATATTAAAATTTCTTTATAGCGTTGATAATCTACTTCATTGATTGTTTCGAATTAGAAAAAAAGAAAGAATATATATAATATAAATTTGTCTTCAGTCTTCCCTGAATGTCATTAAAACAAGCATTAATTTAACCAAAATTAAAAAGAAATTTATTTCTAAGGATAAAATTTACTTTATGCATTTCTTATTGTAATGATTTTCATTGTCTTTCGCTAGGAACGTAGAGAATTTGCAGCTCTACACAATCAAAGACAAAAGTTTTAAGAATAAGAATAAAATTCAATATTTTTTGTAAAATGAAATTATAAGATGTCACATTGATATCTTATTGTTTTAGAATAAGATATCACATTGATAAGATATTGTTTTAGAATTATAGGTTTTATATTAATAATCCGAAACTCTATCTTCCTTCATAAAATGCTTATGTGAAGATAATGTAAGTTAAAAATATGTTTCTATTTGCTTGGGCAATGATTTCCAAATGTAAAAGTGTTGGCATAATAATACCAGAGACCTCTTAATAAACAGAATATACGCGGTTTTGAGTCGAATTTGAAACCATTGAAATTTATGGTATGTTGCAAAACTTTTATAAATTTTACTGATCTCTTATAAGAAATGTCATTTTCCCTGAAGCACTTCATACTTTGATGGATTTTAAAAGAATAAAATAGAAGCTCCAAAAAATTCTAAGACATAGCAGTTGAAGTAGACTACTTACTCTGAACATGCTGGACGCTTTAGTAGACCCAAACCGGACAAAGAAAAGCTTTGACCAAAAGCAAATTCAAATATGGTAACCAACGTGGAACCGCCCTTTGTTTATATACCCAAAGTTTGCTCTGATTTAAATTAACCTCACATTATTTTATTTATTTGTTTCAAGCGTGCTTCAGAATTTCGAATGAATCCATATCCCATCGATGTCCTTCAAATGTCATTTGAATTATGAAAGTATGGTCCACCGTTAACGAAGGCGACAAAGAACAAAGGACCAAAGAGAACCGTAGCCGAAAGAAAAGAAAAAAAATTACCAATGTTATCTGGGTTCTGCTTCATTATTACTTTTAAGGCTCTCTCGCCGTTATCCAGCGACCCACCTTTCACCAGGGTGCGACCTCGATCTTCCGTTAACGGCATGTCAGTGGGAGATAGTGGACAGTTCCTCTCCAAGGTCATGTGGGGGATGTCCAAAAACTGAAAAGGTTGGTGACAAAGTGTATCGTTTAAAAAAAAAAAACTGAAGATTTATTATCTTTCACCTGCTTTGAAATTCTTCGCCTTAATGGATTACTCATTTTGCAAATGAATTTGAAAAAAGTTTTGGCGTGTAAAAACCCATTTTTTTTTCTTGAAATTCTTTTTGTCAGAGCATCGTCTAATTCCTTTCTTTGTTTTGTCCCTGATTTTTTTTAGTCGTAGGATTGTTTTCTGAAAAATAAAGAGTCTGTTGCAAAAGTTTTTTGAACTGAAAACGTCAGTTTCGTTCCAGAAATATCGATACATTATCTTTCTTTGTTGAGAAAAGTATATGTAGACAACTGTCAAGTAAACAGATTATCACTATGTATCATATATAATGTAACAGTTTTTACTTTCTCTTATACATAGTAAAGAGTAACAATTGTAATCACCAAAAAATTCAAACTCTAGATTTTGACAAATCTCAATATTTCAGACCTCTCTCAGATAGAAAAACACATATCTGTTTGTTTCCGTTTAAATGTCCATCTTATTGTGAAAAAATAACTTAAAAAGCGCTTTGAGCTGGACTGTTGAAATTTGGTATATGGTCTTTCTATCGAGTTTACAAATTCGTATGAAATTTTGAGTAAAATCTATTTAGTCTGCCTGTTCGAATATAATCTAACATGAAAGCTACGAAATGAAGAGAGCTAGATGGATAAAATTCGGCACACAGATTTATTACCTATTTTGTCAAATACACTTGTTAAATTTTGAACCAAATCCAAATACGGGTTGACCGACTGTCGGTCTGTACTTACAGAAATATTTCAACGCGAAAATTAAAAAATACATTGACTTAAATATATTAAATTTGGCATGAGATTTTGTGACTACAAAAGCAATTTTATGACAAATTTTGGTTTCAATCGGTTGAGGAAAAGGTGTCTAAAACGCAAATTCGTTTTTTGGGTACTATTAACGCGCGCCAGGAATTAATCGCCAAATAATACGCCAAGGATCACGCGATAAATTTGGTAAAAATGTATTCAGTAATGCTTACGAAAAGTTAATATTTCGTAGCTATTGTATATCGCTGCCAAGTAAAGCGTTTTCTGGCATGGCAAGTTTAATAGAGAATTTTGCGAGTAAGTTTCGAGGAGACCATTTCCTCTGGTTTCTGAATGTAATAATAATTCTTGTAGCCATTGTCAAGTAATGAGTCCTCCAATATTAGAATACGTAAACAAACATTTTTTTCTGATTTTTTTTTTATTTGTTCTATTTTAAAACTTTCAGAGTAAGATCGGTTTGGTAATTATTGCACTAAGGTCATCATTACAGTCTGATACTTTAGAGAAATTAGCATAAAAAATCCAGTTCATTATGATCTAATGGAATCTATAATTCATTCGTAATCAATATATTATTTTTGAAACTATAATAGCAATATGTTATATTGCTATTATAGTAGATCTATGAATGTATATAGTAGATGCTATGAATATAGTAGATCTGCAATAAATAGATTCTTGCTTAATTAAAACATGTCAAATGGACTACATCTGTTTCAGATTGGAACCCACTGTGGATCTTACATGAAGAAAAACTTTAAAACAAATACCGGTTAGATATTAAATGGCGCGTACTCCCTTTTTTTCATGTGATTATGACATAACGTACATTAATTCCATTAATGATCTATGAGCAACAGGAAAAGGCAAACGATTATAATCGTATATCTTAAAAGCTTCTGGTAGAAATAGGCTATTTGTACATACTTTTAGCTATTAATTTTCAAAGTAATTGAAAAGCTTGGATTGTTTCGTGTTTATAACGATGAAATTCTTGTTGTAATTAATTCTTCATTTATTTCTTGATGCAGAAAAGTTCTGAAATTTTGTTTAATTGAGTGTCTTTAATAACAATTATGTATAGTTTAATAATTTCAAAATTTTATTGACAGCAAATCACTAAATTTTAATTAAATTTTGATTTCATACAAATTGTGCCATTTTATTTTGAATTTGAGTAAAAAATAATTAAGGTATTTTATAATATTTATAAAAATGAATTATGAGGTATAAGGAAAACTGAGAAGTAAAAAAGAAAACAAAGACAAAAATATTCCATTAGTTAAAATACTTAATGCATAAGAAAAGCTATCGTGAATATATTTTTCTATCAAAATATGGAAGAAAAATAAATCTCAAAAGAATCAGGTGGGCTGATAAAAATCAGAAAATAAGCCCAATTGTAAGAAAGAAAAATTCTAACTATTCATTAAAAATTAAAATGTAATATAAATGTGATGGATTTTTTAAATTATTTCTGTTAGAATCTCGACCTTTGATATCTATTTTTAATACCAAATTATTTTATATTTAAAATATTATCCTACATTTATACACTAATACAAATATATTTTTAAAAAATATGTTGATGTTGTATTGAATTACATCTTTCAGTAGTTAAAACTATAGCTCAAAATTTTGCTTGCATGTTTTAGGTTGCAACTTTAACTAGAAAGCTTTTGTCAAGACCATAATCTGCTTTATCCTTAAAATGACGATTGAGACAATGTAAAAAATAGTCATTTGATACTACATTTTGTGGATTTTTACCCTTTCAAATTGAAAATCAAGTATAACAGATTATAAAAATTACTATTGAAAAGAATAGTGTCGAAAACATTTTCAAGATAAGTGAAATATTTCATAATTTGACTAAAATTCTATAAATCTCTTTTACACCAACTTGTTATTTTTACTGTAGACTGCTGATAAGACATGGACTGTTGAACCGAAGTATCTCCAGACTCAAATCCCTTAAGAAATGTACTAGATATGTATGGTAGTTGCACATTAAATTTGGCGAGAATGGTCCAAAACTCTCCCACTCATGTGGCGGAGATGGTGTAGGTGGATGGAAGCAGCTCCGGTATCATCTTTGTCCTTTGATCATGGTTCAAATTGTGGCCTCTTCTTCCAAATAGAACCTATATTTTTTGAAAACATTGTTTCCCTATTCCTAAACTAAATATTGTTATATAACTGTTGTATTACAAAGATATTTTAATGATATTGGCAAATATTCAAAATGTTTAACAATATATATACAATGTTATACAATATATATACATGTTATACATTAATGTATAATATATGGTTTTGCTTGAGGAGGAAGAAATACTCAAAGATATTTCAATCTTTCTATTCATGGAGCTAAAATGATTCAATTATTTTAACATAATAATGTTCTAGTCTATTAGACTATTTATATATTGCAAAAAAGGGCTTGCTGCGACTTATATTTAAAAAATATTTGATTGAATATTTTAAGACACTTTATGGAAAAGACTCTCGGGGGAAGTTGTTAAATTTGATGGATAGTAAAGGTATGAAAGTATTTTTCAAAATTTTTATTACGTTTTTAATTTAAAAATATTCGAAATTTTAACGTCTATAATACGTTATATTAATCCATAAATACCATTTTCATATTACTTTAAAATTCAAAAAATAAGTTTTTGAATGATACAAATTTTATTTCTTAATAATCTTTTTTTTTAATTCTGTTGAATTTTAAAAATATTTTAAGCATATTTTACAATACTTTTTTGTTTTAAATACTACATTTATATTCAGTTTTTCGTTGTGAGGTATTAAAAGCGTTTTCTTGTGCACGAATTCTGGCAAACTTTAAAAATAAAAGGAAGGCAGACGATTCATGCATCATATCAAGAGGTTCTGATCTGGAAGTTCTAAGTTCCAT
This sequence comes from Argiope bruennichi, assembly GCF_947563725.1. Lineage (NCBI taxonomy): Eukaryota > Metazoa > Arthropoda > Arachnida > Araneae > Araneidae > Argiope > Argiope bruennichi. The sequence goes on from NC_079155.1 coordinate 14,027,943, forward strand.
TAAATTTTTCTAATTGATATTTAAAAAGAAATGATCTTCAATTGAATATTCTTTTCAGTCAAATTTTACTTTTTGTCAGAAGATTAAGAAATCAGTTTTAGAAATATTTTTATTCATATACTAAGACTTTAAAATTACTCTGCGTAAAAAAAGTAGAAGGATAGTCGTTTTTTTGTAAATTTTCTTTTATATTTTTATCCTGGCTAATTGATTCTTATGTAGGTTTTATTTAACAATGTTTTCTTTATTTTCATGTAAAAATGAAATAGCTGTCACTATTTATAATTATAAAGACGAGAATACATGATTTACAGTATGTAAAAAAAATAAAAAGACACCTACTATATTTTTTATTAGGTGGAATGTGCACGAGTAGAAGAGTAAGTATAGAATTATTTTTAAACTATTTTTTCTCAGGAAAACGTATTTTGTTAGAAATTTCACTGATGCTTTAATTTCAGAATGCCTAGAGGTAAATGATTTTCAAAAGGTTCAAATTGTTGCAAACAAAATTGAAGGTAAAGGTATTAGAGAGACTCCTCGTATACGGCAAGTCAGCCCCAATACAGTTTCTAACTTTATTAAAAATCCAAACAGAAATGGAATAAGAAAGAGTACTGGTAGGCCTAAAAAGTTAACGCCTCAAGATGAAAGAAAAGTTGCTCATGGGCTTAAAAGGAGTAGTGGAATTGCTGCGAAAGCTCAAAATCAAGCAGTATTTATTCATGCAAACAATATACAACTACATCCAAAGTCCAAAACATTCGTTTTCATCATTCAAAGTGGAAACAAACACATATTAATAATCGTTTCTCTTAGATTGAGGAACACATACCATGGACCACAGAATGGACTTCTGTGATATTTTCAGATGAAAAAAAATTTAACTTAGATGTTCCAGACGGTTATCAATACTTCCGGAATTGTCTGAAGAATGCAGAACAATATTATTCAACTAGACAAATGGGAGGAGGAAGTTTGATGGTCTGGTTAGCAGTTGGTTATTGTAGAAGAGCAAGTTTGGTTTTTCTCAATGGTGAGCAGAAGCATACAGACTACATTGATGTTCTGAATTCTGAGCTTCTTGCTTATGGCTCTGGATTAGGTGGAGAACAGTGGATGTTTCAACAAAGTGGAGCCTCAATACATAAGGCTAATGGAGTCAAAAATTGGTTCGCTGCTAATAATGTACAGGTTTTACCATGGCTAGCTAAAAGCCACGATCTGAATATCGTAGAAAATATTCGGGCAATGCTTGTTCGTCGAATATAATCTGGTGGGAAGCAGTTTGAATCGCTCTCTGAGCTTCGAGAGGCATTAAATACCTGGGGGAATAATTTTTGTAAAAAAAAATCCAACCTTTGTACGAATCACTTCCAAACAGAATATTCGAAGTTATAAAAGGGGATGGAAAGAGTATTCCTTATTAAAACTGCTTATATTTCGTTCTTTTAATAACTGTCTTTCTACTTTTTTTTACACTGTTTCAAATGAAAGTAACCATTTTATTTATCATTCATACTTTATTTTTGAATATCATGGTAATCTATACTTATTTATAAAGCTCAATGTGTGTGTGTGTGTGTGTGTTGGCGCTCAGCAGAATAGACCATTTGACCTACAGCTACCAAATTTGGCACGTATATACTTTGGAGGTCGGGAATGTGCGCCTAGGGTCCCTTTATTTAATTTTCAATTAGAATTTTAATTATTAATTAAAAACTAACTTTCCCGCCAAAAAATTATTTTCACTTTCCCCACCGCCAAATGAGTAAGGGTTCAGTTTTTTTTCCCAACAGTAATGAGGCTAGGCTTAAGAATTTTCAGCTGATTATTTCAAACGATTCTGTTTATTTTCTTAATGTTTTATGCATTTAAAATTAAACATTTTAATTAATCGATCTTTCAGATTCATTCTGAAGTACTTTTGAATTAAAATAAAACAGAATAAAGGAAATTAAAAATTTCTATTCTGCATAGCGTTACCCCAGCTGGCGTAGAAAAACTCACACATTTGCGTTACCGTAACTGGCGTTAAAAATTCACGCATGCGCATTGTGTTCTGATTGTTGACATGACAACCATTATCAACGGATGATTTAAATTATTTTTAGATTAGTTGCATGCTTTTGTAATTAAAGTGTATTTATGTTAGTTATATATATTTTTTTGTATATGCTTATAGTTTTAAGTCCATCGTTTTTTAAGTAGTTTTTTTAACCTGTTTTCGACCGATTATTTTAAACGATTCATTTTATTTTCTTAGTGTTTGATGCATTTAAAATTAAACATTGTTAATGAATCGATCTGGTCATGATGAATCTGAGAAAATTTTGCTGACAAATTCTTGAAATATTACATAAATTAAGAAAGATATTCTTTAGTGCCCATAAAGTTTAAACGCTCAGTGACTGTTTTCAGTAATCATATTACAAAAAAAAATACTTTGTTTCAGTAAAAAATATTATTATATTAATTGTAGATTAATCCTTTCCACTTTAATTTAAAGTATAAATTCTAAGGGAGCTAACAGGAAATTAGAGAGATACATATTACGTTATGACTGAAGGCCTTTATAATATTATGAGTGAATTATATGACTATCAAAATTTGAAGTTTTAAAATATTTTGATGAAGAATCTATTAAAGTAGGAATTGCATAAAATATTTAATTATTAAAATTTTAACAAACATTAAGATTGGTGAACCGGCTGGTCCCAAAGGCAATTAGTGATACTAATATTTTTTGGGGTGAATGATCTATAAAATAATTCTTATAAAAATAACTGTAGTAAAAATAAAAAACCTTATTACTATTTTTTTTAAAAATCTAGTGCCTTTCTACTTTTTCTACGCAGTGTACATCTCGAATTTATTTCATACACCTGTTATGAAAATTACACTTTGCAAGTGGAAAAAGAATCATCAGTGATTTAAAAAACACAATAAATTAATATTTCCAAAGGAAAACTATTTTCTACAAAAAATTAAATTGTTATCAAAAGCATAGAATGGAATTCTGAAAGATAAATCTTAGCAAGTATGCATCAGAAATTTTAATATATATTTTTTATTTATGTTCTCTGTGTAGGATACTAAACCTTTCAGGCACGTTTTAAAACCAAACCTACGCAATGTAAGCGTTCTTCGTCAAATGACAGGGAACGCATCCAGAATTGAGATACGAGAATAAGTAAGCAGTGTTGATATTTATAAGAGAAATCTTCGTGTAAAATATATTTATGATGACAGTGAATTTTATATTATTAATGTATCTTGAGTTTCATAATTCACTCAGGACCAAATAAAATTATTGGCTTTAATTTCTTTTACTGTCAGTTTTAAACAATACAAAAGTCAAATTTTTTTTACTCAGGGTTTGATTCTACAACAGCAGATAATTTGAGGCTAGCAATGATCGGTTTAAAATAGCGAAATATAAAATATATTTCATTATATGAAGCAGTTAATGCTGTCTGTGTGTGCGTGATAGGCAGACAAGTAGAGAGATCAGAAACAGACAAGTAGAGAGATCAGAAACAGCAAACTTGCTAATTCTCGAGATTTACTTGTTCCTAAATAAATAATGCAAATGTTTAAATAATCTTAAAAGAATATCTGTATTTTTAACACATTTTAACAGGCTTAGTAATGCTATTACAGATTAATATTCATTACAGGAAGAAGGAAATTGAATTTTAAAGTTTTTGTTCTTGTGAATTTTTATTTAGTTTTTCAAAATCAAGATTAATTGCAATCCGAGATAGAATTATGTTCTGTTGTAAGAACAGACAAGTGTGTGTGTGTGTGTGTGTGTGTGTGTGTGTGTGTGTGTGTGTGTGTGTGTGTGTGTGTGTGTGTGTGTGTGTGTGTGTGTGTGTGTGTGTGTGTGTGTGTGTGTTTTCGTGCTCTAGAGGCGTGCCACATCTATATTTTTGGAGGGTCAAAATTTACACATTGGAACGTTTTTTTTTCATTTTAATTACTTAAAAATTCAACGAAATTTTGACGTTTTTCCATTATAATATCTGAAAATATTATTGAATAAAAATACATTTTACAACGTTTAAAAATGTAAAAATTATTTTTTTTAATTATATCACATTAATAATTGCGCAGATTTCTTCTGAATTTTGGTAATTTTTTTTAAAAAAAATATTTTTTGATTAATTTCCAACAATATACTAATTTGTTACCTTGGAATTCAAACCGTTTCACTTGTTTCCTAAAACATTAAATCGCTTGACTTTCTTCCTTTGTTTAAAGCGAAAGAAAGTTTCTGTTTAAAACTTGTATAGTTTACAAAAAGAATTAAAAAAAGGCTGTTATGAGAGTTCATGTAGACAATAAAAAGAACTTAAGTAAAACAATTAAAATAATACGACTTAAGTGTTAGACAATTTAATATAGTCATGAACATGAAGTTATAATTAAATGATTTATTTGAAATTCAAACATAACCAAACCATTATAATCTCTCAAATGTAACCATCAAATACATTTGAGGAAACTAGTTTACAATACTACTTATGAATAAAACAAATTTATTCCACTAATCAAAGTAATGCAGGATAATGGATGTTTGTGCAATTATCATAATTTTAGAAACTTGCACCTAGCAGTTTCTAAAAATCATGTGCGCCCCTCAGATAAAATGTGAAGAAAAGTTTGTTGTGCGCCGGAGTGAATCGTATTAGTGTTCAGCAAACCTACTTCGCTACTTGAATCAAATTCTTTAAAAGTTCATAATATATTACTTTATATTACTTTTAATAAATTATGATCTAAAAGAGCAAGGGATATGGGATCACCAATTTTTTTAACATTAGAGCAGCTGTCAATATCTTCACAGATTTCTTAAATAAATTTTTGATTAAATCAAGAGGTTTAATAGACATTTTAGTTAGTGAAATGATGTTATTCAAAGGGCGATCATACAGTAAAATGCTATATTAAACAGAAAGTTTTAATTCCTTACAAAATTGTTTTAAAAAACGATTTTTAAACCAATTATGAGAAAATTTTCGAAGTTGTCAAAATAAAATTAAAATGTTTGCTACAAAAAAAAATCCAATTTTTGAAATTTTTGGAAAATTTTCAAGAATATTTAAAAATTTATTTGATATTTGTTAAATGAAAACATTTTTGTTAAATGTTTTAAAATTCATTTTACATAATAGAAAAGTATTTTCATTCAAAAATATATCTATAAGGCGTGGCACAAGTGTGATTATTTTGTGAAAACTACCTCTCATTGCAGATACCTTCTTTTTGCAGCAAATTTTTCAATTACTAATTTTTATTAAAAAAAAATTTAATGTGATTTAATTTTTATGGAAATGGAAATGGAAATTTTTTTCAGATTATAATTAAGTAATTATTTAACTGAATTTCAGAAAGATTGAGAACAGATTACATTTTACTCTTGCAAAGATAAGTCCATGAAAATTATATCATATACCCATTATCTGCATTACATCATTACTGAAATTTTCATTGTGACTAATAATTTCTGAAAATATTTTGCTTTTTAAAATGCTAATGAGAATTTAAAATAGAAGAGAATTCCTATAAGTAAACTTTATAAAAACTTAGAAATTCCTTTAAAGATAATTTCAATTGAAGGAAAGTTGAATAATTTAGTATAAAAAAATCTTGTGCCGAATTAATATTTTCTATATTATATTGAGAAGATGCTCTTTAACTCAAACGAAGCTGACGAAACATTTAAATATAATATTTTTTTATAAGCGATATCAAAATATTTTCCTGTATGTAGACTCTCGTTACATAAAAAAATCGTTTGGATTTATTCGACTTTCTTTGAACATAATATTTGTTTCATTCATTGTATACTAGCCGCCTTTGGCGACCAGCCGGTTTGTCAATCTTAATGCTCGTTAAAATTTTAATAATTAAATATTTTATGTAATTCCTACTTCAATAGCTTCTTCATTAAAATATTTTAAAACTTCAAATTTCAATTCACTCATAATATTATAAAGGCCTTCAGTCATAACATAATCTATATATCTCTGATTTTCTGTTAGCTCCCGTAGAATTTATGCTTTAAATTAAAGTGGAAAGAATTAATCTGCAATTAATATAATAATATTTTTGACTGAAACAAAGCATTTTTTATAATATGATTACTGATAACAGAGTCATTGAGCGCTTAAACTTTATGGGCACTAAAAAATATCTTTCTTAATTTATGTAATATCTCAAGAATTTGTCAACAAAATTTTCTCAGATTCATCATGAACAGATCGATTGATTAAGAGTGTTTAATTTTAATTGCATAAAACATTAAGAAAATAAACAGAATCGTTTGAAATAATCGGCCGAAAAATGTTAACCCTAGCCTCATTACTGTTGGGGAAAAAAAAACTGAAGCCTTACTCATTTGGCTGTGGGGAAAATGAAAGATTTTTTGGCGGGAAAGTTAGTTTTTAATTAATAATCAAAATTCTAATTAAAAATTCAAAAAAGGGACCTCAGATGCACATTCCCGACCTCTAAAAGGTATATATGCACCAAATTTGGTAGCTGTAGGTCAAATGGCCTGGCCTGTAGAGCGCCAACACACACACACACACACATTGAGCTTTATATAAGTATAGATTTATTGTATATATATATTTAATTCTATACTTACCGTGAAAATTAAATTTTAAAACTTAAAACGTGAAATGGCATTCACTTACGTTAGCTTCAGTTCTTTTATTCTTCATGACAAAAATATTTCAATGCGTAACAGAAGAAAAATAGTGAAAAGGGATAATATAATATCAGAAATTTTGGATGTTTAATAATACAAAAATGTAAACGTTTTCTGTTTTTAATTTCCCTCTTCCTTGGCATATATATCGAAAAATATGTGTCAATGTCGCTAAAAGAAAAAGTTATTATGCATGAACTAATACTTTGGAAATTTTAAAAATTGTTCTTTTTAATAATCTTCAAAATTTAATTTGTCAAAATTTGAATTTGATCTTTTCTGACTGTTACTTATTTCTAAGATTTCTTCATTTAAAATCAACTTTTTGTAATGTTATAGTTATTCATACATTTAGTAGAAAAATACTGATAAAGAAGCTCGGCTATAAAATGTTTAAAAAATGTTTTCAAATGAATAGTTGCTTTTATGTAACAATTATGAAAAAAAGGAAAATATTCTTCCAATTACCAATATTAAGAATACCAAATTCGGCCAAATTGTAAGACAAAATGGCGAAGAATATATTTTTACTTTTCATTTACAACCTTTACCTTATTTATTATTTTACCTTTGTTCTTCATTGCACTTTTAGTTGTTTTTTTTTAACTTAAATAGATGTATATAATTTTTAAAAATCTATCTTAATCTATTTGAGTATAATGAATGCAAAAAAAAATATTTTTTTTAATTTAACCTTCATCTCACTTTTTAACTACAATTAATTATTAAAATTATTCGTTAAAATTTGTTCACGAAAAAACCTTTAAAAGACAAAAGTACACTAATTTATTAGTTTAACCATGCATAGTTTGCGATGTTCCATTTCTATGCTTTGCGAAATAACGAAAAATGTTGTTACAAAGTAAGCAATTTGGTTTTCTGTATATTGTTTTAAAGAAAAGGGGAACCATTTAATTAAATAAGCAAAGTAAAAAGTTATTTTAAAATTTCTTTTATAAATGAGTAGGTTATAAAGTGAGAATATGCTATAGTTGTCTACATTCATCCTGGCCTAATAACTAACTTCTAAACTGTTAAAGGCTAAAAAGCATATCGTTCCGATTAGAAAAAGGCTTTTAATAGTAAGAGAAATGATATTTTTCATGACAAAATATTTTTTTAATTATAACTATATGCCTTTCCTATAATTTCTGAAATTATTTATTAAATTCCTTATTACTTTAAATACTACTCTGTATAAACATCGAATTTAAATTCAACTCATTTCAATATGTATGAAACATTGTAAAAAGTAAAAAAGAATCATTTGCCTTAGATACATAGTTTTATCAATAACTCAAGAACCTTAAACTATTTGAGCTAAATATTACTCAAACTTAACATCATTAGGCATCAGTATACACTCTTTTAACAGTTTTAAAACAGCCACTATGAAAGAACCAATTAACTTTCTCAACGACCCCTGAAACGACTTTCTTCGCACGCAGACTTCCAATGTTTCACGAAAAGGCTTTCTCGCTCTTTCATCTGTAAAAAAATCCTTTAGTAAAACTGTCACTTCAAAACCAGGTTTCGTCGTTCCTATTGTGGTCGCAACGATTGTCTGCAGTGGAATTATTTATGCCTCGCCTTGTAATGTCTCATTAGAGAGTGGGTTTGTTAATTTATTAATTACAGATAAGGTATGAATATGATATGACGATTATGAAAATGAAAGTTTTTATACCTTCTTTTCTTTTGCAACAATTATAAAAGGGCAAATGGATCAAGATTGTATATGGCGAAGTAATTGCTATTAAAATTTGCTATATGGAATGTCTACCAAAGAGGTACAGAATTTCCTATTTAGCATAAAATCGTTTTCTGCATATTTCGAGAACTTAATTAAGAGCTCCGAGTGTATACGGTCACCGTTTGAATCACGAAACAAAATAATTACAGTCGATTACCAATTACCCTATGTGACGAAAACGCAATACGGAGAACTAAGAAATTGGTTAAGTCTTAGTTCTAAAAATACTGACGTCATGTCATTAAAAACACGCTTGATGTACCAAAACCTGTTCTTCTATGTATTTTCTGACTTTTTAATCAGGCTAATACAATGTTTATTATGTATATTTAAAAATGTAATAAATGGAAAAGAAATGAATTATTATATACTTAGCTGTACATTTTAAAAATTTATTACAGTAAAAAACAAAGAATAAAAATACTGTATATGCCGTAGATAAGTTTTATAAAGTATTATTCAATGGCAGAAAATATAAAGTCATGTACACTATACAAAATGAATGTATGCATTTAAAGCAAAATATGAGCATATTTCATTCTGTTATTGATTAGTTAAACTTATTTTGCTGTTCAATGATAAGTGATTATATTTTAAGTTAGACCTGAGGCAAAAAAGCTTAAACTGAAAGCCATTGCAGAATTATTGATTAAGCAGACATCCGCCTTCAGTGATTGGATAATGTCAATTATTCTTCATATTATTTCTTTAAATAAGCAGGATAATGCGGGAATTGGTTAATCGAGTATTATTATATTTACTTATTTATCATATCCTTAATTTGAATTCATGAAACAAAAGGACTAAATGATGCTTGGGTAAATAAGATTTATTATGAAAGAAAGAATTTTTGTAAAGTATAAGCCATCCTCTCTTATTAATATTTGTCATGCGAATATTTTTATTATTGCATTATTTTTATTATCTGTGGATGTTGACTTTAAAAATAACGAAATATCCAACTCCGAATTGTGTTTAAAAAGGATTCAAGCAAATTCCTAAAATAATGATCTAACTTTTCTTTGATATTTCTTATTATGTAAAACATATTTGAACTTTTATATTAGTAACACTACATTTTAAAATTTAAATAATATATTCATTTTGAGAGACCATATTAAATTTATATCAAATATTACTGCTTTTGGCTGAATTAAACTGATGTTTTATTATTGTGATAGGCTTCTGACGAAGAATTCTATGGGAATCTGTCAAAGGTAAATACTCCAGGCAAAAAAAGAAAGGTAAAATCACGCTGAAATAAAATATGCTTTTAAAAAATCAAAATAACATCAAATTATCTGAAGTAAAAAAAAAACTAGTTTTCATCAATTTTTGTTGCCAAAGAGGTTTATCTCTTCTCTTTAATAAATTCTTCAATCTTTCCAGCGGATTCAACAGATTTTCAAAAACAAGTTGTTTTATTGTGGCAGCATTTCGTGTATTTTTTTATTGATTTTTTTCAGAAATGTGCCTGGCGAAATGAGCAACAATTGTAAATAATACTATTATAGCCCCACAATCATACTTTTAGTTCAGAAATTTAAATTGTCTTAAGAATAATTCTAAAAAAACTCGCATTCTCCCCGACTTCTAGTTTTCGACTGTTTTGATTTATAATCGAAATTGCTAGACTTAAACTCATTTTCCAGTATTATCCAATTCCAAAAAATTAGCACTGTCTCAGATCTTTCCCTGAGGCAAGCATGTAAGATCCCGATTTGTTTCCAAACGACGATAACAAATTCATCCTGACTTTACGTCTACATAAGGTTTTTTTTTTTTTTTTTTTTTTTTTTTTGTAGAGAAACACTTATTTAGTTTATCTTACTTGTTCTTATCTATTGAAAATAGTTTTTAAATAAAAATTAAGAGCTTTTGTTTTAAAATATAAAATATAAGCTTTAAAATTAAAAATATTATTGTAGAAATAATCACAGGAATCGGTTGTTGAAACTAAAATTTATTAAAGCTTTTTTTTCCTTTGTTAAATTATAATATTTTTTACAGAGATTTGATGGACCAAAAAAAAATGAAAATGAAACTACACATTTGTGTTTTAAATATTTGGAAATCCATACAGGGGAAAATATGAATTCATTGTTGTCTCTAAAATTTGTTCTTCTATACAAACTTACGTCTTTTATTTTTATTAAATTATGATAGGAATTTAATTCTGCATATAAAATTTGTTCTGATTTACTTTCATTTCTTTTCTTTATTAAATTGTGACAAAAGTTTTTGTTGAATATAAAATGTAATCATTTGTGTAAATTTGTCTACCTTTTTTTTTTTTTTTAATAAATTAGGAAAATGACTTTCTCAATGTTCATATGAAAAAGAAAAGGGAGGAAAGAACTGCAATTAAAATATCTAATTTGTTTTCTTTGATATTTTATTGCTATTATTTCTTTTAATTGCCAAATTAATTATTCAGTGCATATTCAAGGATAAAATCAGCTTCATATTCATTTTTCTGGGAATAAATTTATGTAATTCTTATTTTTAAAACAGTATTTATAAATTTTTAATTTATTTACCTTAATTAATGTTTATAAAGCTGAAATTTCGCAAATTATTTTTAATCGTTTCTTGATGTACTTGTTTTTCAAAATTTTTTATACATATATATTCTGGATGACAATGCATTATTTTTATATTTTCAAAAGTTAAATAACAATTAAGTGATTGATATAGTTAAATTTTAATTATTGGTGCGTTAAATTTTAATTCGCATTAGTTGTGTCAAGAAATCAAATGGCTGTTAATTAAAGAAAAATAATTTTAAAATTCCATAAGAAATTATAAATTTAAAATCAAAAAGGTGTAAACATACAATTATAAAATAAAAAACATGAAGAGATCTGCTATTTAGTTTGCAATAGTCTTTTACAAAACTCGTTTGTTAGTGATTTTAATTAAATATAAATGCAAAGAAAATGAAAACGTAAATACTAATTCGCTAAATATATTAGTGCTATTTAACTTCTGTGTTTGTACGGAATTATTTGTATGTATTAATAAAAGGTTTGCATTTCGATTGAAAAACAAGCAGATTAATTCATTTCAATTTATTCAAATCCAGTTTAGTACAAATCCAAAAACACAAAACTTTTCAGGCAACAACATAGCGAGTAGCAAAACAATAGAAGACAACACAAATAAAATTTACAAAAAGCTGAAAGACAAAGTAGCAGAAATCAGAAACATTTACAAACATTTTTAAGAACAAGGAAGAACAAAAGATTTTAAAAGAAATATCATTACATATTGCAAAAGATTCACTTGAATAAGTATTTGTACACGTTTGTTATTTAATAAGACAGTTTTATATTTTTTTAAAAATTAAATTTGAAAATTATGTTTTCATACATATAATGATCTTTTAGATGATTCAAATTAGTGAATTTCTTGCTTAAATATTCAAATATCAGAATTCTTTTACATTGCTTCTAATGCATAAATTTGAAAGAAGTTAATAAGTTTTTTAATTATTTAAAATGTACGTATTAGGTTTTTGATAGGCCTTGAATTCCTTTATGAATTATTCTAATAAACTAATTATAGCAAAATAAGGTTAAAAGTCCAAAACTGCCTTATTTTTAAATTAATTTGTATTGCAATTTAATAAGAGCACCAAGCAATACACAATCGGGTAAAAACGGTTACAAATGACTTTTTCTGTTATTTTATTTAATGAAAATACATAACCTTAATTTAAGGAGCATCTAATTTATCTTTAATCATCTTTAATAAAAGATAATTATCAGAGAAAATCAAACACTAACAAAAGAAGTTGTACAATATTGCATAGCTGCGTAAGGATAAAAGCATAATGACTTTCTACTGTAAGTCAAACTTTTTTTCAAAACAAAACAATCTTTAAAATATTATGAACATAAATACAAATAGTCTTTGGTGGGAATGGAAACCATTCTTCTTCAACTTGTTCGTTTAAGTTGCCAGTTTTTCATAATAAGGGTAAAATTTTGACTGAGAACTATTTTGATATTTCAAAATCGTCCCATATAAAGTTTCTTCGGCTTTGAATTGCAGATATTAAAGAATGGTTCTAAGAAACAAGCGGAGACACTGTAGACAGTACAAAGGGGAGAATTCGCTGAAACAAGCAGAAACGCAAAGGGAGTTAGTTGATTGATTGTAGAATTTTTAGTTCTTAGGCTATTGAGACAAAACTTGGACCATTTCTGTTCGTTATAAATTAATTTACAATTACGACGAGTAAGAAGACGACGAGACAACGCGCAGACCGCAGTACACCTAAAGCAGAATTTGGAGAAACTGAAGATTGCTGCTACCGCTTCTAGGTACTGAATATATTTTTAAATTGCAAGATCTACAGTCCACCTTAATAAGGAGCACCATAAGGAGCAGCAGCTGGAGCACCACCATAGGTGAGTCCTGTAACCAAACATAAGCAGAGTGAGTAAATGGGAACAATACATATTAAGCAAATTAATTGATAAAGACAATAATATGCACATTAAATTAAATTTCTAAGGTATCATTTGGCATATATTAACCTTACAGGGCTATATATGCCTCTTTGCTTTTATAAGTAAATAATAATGAAATTAAATACTGAATTGAAAATTTTGAGTTAATATATCTGAGATTTTTATGGAAAATTGTTTTGAAATGAAGATGCGTGTTTAAAGGGTTGATATAACTGAATCATTTCAAAAGAGATAGTGGAGCTTTACTGACTCTATAATTGCTGATTTAAAAAAATGGATAATGTTCCTGACTTTAAAAGTATATGTAAAGAATCATTAATCAATTTCATCAAAGAATTCTAAAATATATTACCACACCCAAAATTTACTTTTCTCTTAATTATAGAAGGTTAGAAATTAATAATTAATACAAACTAAATAGTAAATCCTTAAATTTTTACAAATATATTTTTTAGGGCTTTTAAAACGAAAGGAAACCTAAGTATGCAATTTTGAAAGGAAAAAAACGTGTCAGAAAAAAAGATATAGATTTAAGGGGATGATTCGATTTTTCATATGAAAATTGCCTATGAAATGTCATTTAATTTTTGTGATTGAAAATGATCGTAGTGCAAAAATTCTACTGCTAATAAATTATTCTTTAATTGCTTACTAAAAGTTTGTTTAATTTTATATCTTAAAATCAGATAAAGATATTGAGATTACTTTTTCCAAAGAATTACTGCAATTTCAAATGATTTATTTATGTGGTCTAAATGTTTTTATTTTTTCATCTTTTCTTTTCTAACTAATTGAAATTGAAAGGATTTTGAAGTAACGCTCTGTACCTCCGAATCCGTCATCAGCGCTGGAAGAGATGGTCACATCAGCTGGGGCCTGGTTGCTGGTTCCGGGTTCGTTGGTGATGATGTTAGCTCTGAAACCTCCTTCGTCAGCGACGTATTCGACGGTTCGGGATCGTCCGTCTTCATCGACAACGGAGTAAGATCCGGTCACTCGTCCGGAGCCATCTCCAGATTCAGAGTGGGAGCTTTGACCGCCAATGGCGGGGGAGCTGTAGCTGTACTGGTAGGGGTTGGGGATTCCATAGTCATAACCCTGTGAATCAAACGAGATTATTAAGTGACAAACAAAAAAAGTGCACAATTCAGTTCAGTTATATTAGCGTCCTGTTTTAAAGCAATACTAGAGCTATTTTGGGGCGAACTTCGTAGTTTTGAACATCAGTCAGATAATGAGAACGACACCTGAGCTGACACCCCACTCTCCAAACTTCCGCACCACACCAATGAGAGGACTTTTGGTCCCGACGGATTTAATGAAGATTTAAAATAATAAAGTTTGCTTTTGCAGTTTATTAAATCTGAAAATCTGTAGCATCTTCAAAAATTTCAGTATTTTTTTACTTCAGTTTTAGGATTTAATTGTCCAAGAATCACATATTCGGAGAATTTTCAATTAGAGAAATTACTGAGACAGAAAAATTAGTGTTTTTATGTTTGACCCCGTTTATGAATGTTTGACCCCGACAAATTTAACATGCAGCAGACCTGTTTACGCGACATTTCGTCGATGGAATCGGGTAACCCTCCGAAGCCGAGACCATGCCACCAGGCCATCGCGGCCAAAGAAATGAACAACGAAGTATATTTCATGCATAAGAGTTGCTTTCCAATAATGAGAAATCGAATAAAAAAATCATTATTGTGTTGCTTTAGCAATCAAATATTCATGGCAGTGTAAACAGCCAAAATTGTACTTTTATGCTGTTACAATTAAGTAAGTTTCTCGAACCATAGGCAATCAATAATTTTGTTCAAAATTAGTGTATCTTAAATATTCCATTTTTTTTTTAAATTTTGCAATCAATCTTTTTTTTTTAAGTGCATTCTATTTAAAAAGAGCAGGCATTAAAACTCATATTCTTGCTCTGTTTGCAATTAATTCCGTTGCATCTCTGTTGCTTGGAAGAAGCAAGAATTATTTCCAAGAAATTAATTATACAACTTGTGTATGTTTAATCTATTTTTCAGATTTTAATATTAATAATAACAAAATAGCTTTGTTTCTCAACAAAAAGTGGATGAATTTTGTTATTTCTATTGAATTAGACGATTAAAGTATTGTCCTTTAGAATAAGAAGCTATAAGTGTTTTAATTATACCTAATTCATTCTTAATGAAGCAGGAGCGTTCATTTAAATATTATAGCTACTTCCTTTTGTTGCAATTAATGTACTTCATCAAAAAATTGTTCCTGACTTTTGAAAATAATATTTAAAATCGATATTTTGCTAATCGATTCTTGGTTTATTGAATGCTTTTTTAAGTGATTTGCGTTACTTTTGATTAATAGTAAAGGTAAAATACTCACTGCAGGCACAGCATATTGAGCTTCAACGTACAGGAACGTACAAACAAGGAGGACGATAACCTGTAAAAAAACAGATTTTTTATGTATAAGTTATAAATCTATTTAAGAGTTAAGAAATAATTTAAATTAAAATTTTAAATAAACATTCAAAATAATATCTGGCAATCCTATCCAAATCCTATTGCAAGTTTCAGAATGAAACTTGCAATAGGATTTGAAAATAGTTTCTAATTTATTAAAAGATTCACTTTTGATGCCACAACATTTTGAGAAAGTTCTTTACCTGTATAGAAAAAAATATTAGTTATTATACTCGTAAAAAAGTTTTGAATAAATAAAGTCAAATTTCAGTTACCAAAATTGATTTCTAGCTTAAAGTCAAAATTCAGGAATTTTATTTTTAGTTTATTTATAAACGTTTACTGTTGTGGGGACTTAATTTTAATTATAATAAAAGATGATGGCTAGAAAGATCCCATATTTTAACTATTATAAAGTATGAATTTAAATTTGTATTGCTTAATGCATATATATTTCTGAAATATTTTAAGATATGAAATAATTTCTTATAATTTGATTGAATTTCTAAATTACCTTAAACATTTTGACTGTTGACTTAGTTGTAGAGAGCTATTGTACTCCTGAGGTATCTCAGCTGTGAACTGTGATCCTTTCCCAAAATCCCAGCCGCTTTTATAGTTCTTTAAATGAGGACCAAATGCACTTTGTCACGTGTCAGGTTCATTATTTTTTTGCTCATTCAAGCAAATGAGAACAATGAAAATTAAAATGTGACGATTTATTCGAAGATGGCGTAAAGGAGTTCACACGTTCCAAGAGAAGACCATGCATCTTATCAAGGTGGCAGCCTCTACGTAGGCTGAAAATGAGGGCGAAAAGTAAAATCCTCAAAGATTTTTCAAAAGCAAATTACGTGTAACACTTTGTTTCACAGCTTTCATCGTATCTTTTGTTCTTTCTTCTTGTTTGTTTGTTTGTTTTCGTTCACCTTGTTTCTTCGACAAATGTGTGCCTGTATTTGCAAATGTGATGACAAAGCCATTTCATCCTCAAGTCACGTGTTTAGATTACACCAAAAATCTACCTTTTTTTTTTTCCAAGTTGGTAAATGTGCTCTAGTTTTACTTTATGAAAGAATAATAATAATAATTTCACTTTCTGAACGCGCGACATCAGATAATATTATTCTTTCGAAACTTCGTTGCAACAAGCAAAGAAGACAATTAACAGTTCTGACCCGCGCTTCATAAAGAAAGTGACGCTCAGAATTAGAAATTTTTAATTTCAAAAGACAATGCCGAGCTCACACAGAAATATTTGGGAATAAACTTTCGGTTTCACTGTTAATGTTTTGTTAATTTAATTTTCGATTTGTTACTCTCAGCTGACAAAAGAATCGTTACTGTGATTCAAACTTATAATAAAATTTGACTTCTGTAATAAATTTAATCAAACGTCACGAATGAGTGGAAAGAATTCATAATTTTGACTCTTTCTCTTTGATTCAAAAAGTCTAACTGATTTGAGTTTGACATCTTGATTATTCCCGTTGTCTATTTGCAACTAAATAGTTCATTAAAAAATTGAGTTTATTAAAATCTTTAACTTCTGGCGAATTCTTCTTCTCTACTCACTCTACTTCTTTTTACACTACTTAGAAAATGACCAAGTCATTCTCTCTTGAACAAAGAGGATGAATCAGCTGAAGTGAAAACATTTATATAAAATATATTATTTTTAGATACTATCTGTTGCTATAATAATATATGGTAAAACTTTGAAGCAAATTTTTTTTTAGCAAAAGATATTATTTTTAATATTGTTTGTTAAAAATAATATCTTTTCAGCAAAAGATATTATTTTTAATATCGTTTGCTAAAAATAATATCTTTTCAGCAAAAGATATTATTTTTAATATCGTTTGCTAAAAATAATGTCTTTTGAGCAAAACATATTTTTTTAGTAATCCCCTCCTACATTTTTTGTTATTTTTTTAAATCAGTTCTTTAGCCTCATATATTATTATTAAACATTTCTGAAATTATTTCATTTTATTTATATTATTTTGTCTAATACTTCTCTAATCTTTTATTCCCTTTAATTTTTATTTTTAATTTTTTTTTATAATTAATTAATTACAGCGTTGCTTTGTTAAAATTCAACTACTAAAACATTCCCCTTCTTCAAAATAAAAAAATATATAATTAGAAATAATTGTATTAATCATTTGTTTAATTGTTCAATATTAATTTTAAAAAACAAAAGGAATTGTGATATTCTCACAATAATTTCTGTAAGAATTACTGGGAACATAGAATTAATTTTGTCGTAGGAAGTTTAAAGTAGATTTTGTAAAAACATTGACACATTTTATTTATTTATTTATTTATTTATTTATTTGTTCGTTTCAGCATCTCAACGAACTAAAACGAAATAGTAAGAAATTCGCTTTTATCCTGCGTTTAAATCATGAACTGCTTCCGCTAATAGTCCTTTTAAAAGACTCAGTGCAACAGATAAAAGAAATTTGTAATTAAAAATGGCTATGATTATTTATGAAATAATCATAAAGTGAAATAATTAAAGGGAAAAGATACATCAAATTATTTACTTGACATAGCAAAATTATTCAAATTATTTAATTATTCATTTAATGGAATGCAAATATAACAACAGCATAACAATCCAGCTGTTAGAGTAATAGCATTAAAAATCTACACAGCGTGGTGGATAAAAGATGAAGGAGGGGGGTATACAAATTACAATGTTGCGAAGCATTATTAATTTAATACAAAAACGTGTCTTACGTAATATAAGACTAATAACAAAATATTCAAATTGACAATTGTTTATTTTCAGCTTCTAAACTTCTATGCCACAAAATATTTTAAAGAGAAAAGAGAACTGTTATCATAAGCATTTATTTCGGTGCTAAAATTGCTCTCTCTCATCTACAATACAAAATTGGGTCGCTTGCTTCACATTTCACACTTTTTAGCATATCAGTTGATGCGAAAGCACACCTAATAGTAATACTGTCATCGAGAATCTTGCAATATTAGCAAAAAAGGTCTGATTAATGTTTGAGTTATTCTCACCGGTAGAAACCTATTATTAGTCGCTTTTTTGTACGAAAAAAAAATTCATTCTCCACTTCTTGTGAGGACACAATTTCAGAAAATGAAAATAAATCTATATGCATTTGAAGCTTTCTATTTTTAATATTAATGCGCACAAGTTATCTTTTTAGCTACAGCAACAGTAGCATAGTACTGTGCAGCAACATTTTCCTCCTATCATATTCCATTTTTGAGACAGGAACGCTAATTCTGGAGCTTTCTGCTAGATGGCGCATAGCACTTTTATGCCTATAACTACAGTCATTCTAACGTTAAGGGTTGTAAGGGAATTAAATGGGCACCTTGCATATGAAATACATTTTATTGAAAGAATTTAGGCTAGATTTTATATAAATCAAAACTATTTGCTTTGATTATTTATCTACGTATCTGTGTTGCCCTTCAAAGGATTTAACAAGAGAATGTGACCTACAAAATGCGTTAGGCATAGAATTATCTAATTAATTTTTTGAGAGCAAAAGATAAATTCGATATTGCTATATGTTGTTACATCTGCCATTGCTGCAATAGGCTTCTTTAATTACTACGACGAATAAAATCTTCTAAATATTTTATTTGATTATTCAAAAGTGAAAACGTTATCTGGAGTAATTATATAGATAACTATTAAATGCTAATTTGAAAGGTTGAAATGTTGAAGGCCAGATTTGTTTCCAATATTCCATTTACCGACTTTACATATCACTTACCAAGTGAACACTCATTTTTTTTAATTTCTTTTGTTTCCAAAAGATTTAATCTGACATTTACTTCTAATTAAAAATATACTGAAATATAAAATTAAATATCTTATCAATATTTGTAATGTAGCTGCATACTTTACATTGCTGAAACTTGTCATCTCAAATCGTATTTAATTAGATATCTCTATGACAGCAGCTCCCTATCTTTTTTTTAAATATGACAGCAGTCATGTTTAAAAAAAATTAAAATTCTGTTAGTTTAGAAATTTGCTTTAAAAAAGTGCATTCATTTATAGGATAGTTTCCTAAATGAAACCACAAAATAATGGGAGAAAAGAATATTTCTTGATCATTCGTAGATATAGCTAAAAAAGAAATTAAATGATTTTTTTCTTAGTATTATATTTTTGAAATTTGCACGAATTCAAGATACATTCTGTATTTAATGTTGCAATGTAGACGTGGAGAAAAATCTCCATTCCAACTGACATCTAGATGCTATAAACAGATGGAAATTCTCCCCTCATTACCTCTTCTTAGCAATGTTATCCATTGACCTTGAGCCAGTTAAAGACTAGGGTTCATTCATGTGGTATTTTCCGTCTCTGATTCACCAAGTTATTTTCAAAACCCTTTGGATCAAACTAAAGAACATAATGTTCTAAAGACGTCTAGAAGAAATCTTTTTGCAAATTAACGTAAAATAGCAAAATTACATCGACAATGAGTTCAAGACATTCCCTTCACATTGCGGGATCCTAATAGTAAAATATTTTGAGATTTAATTTCGAAAAAATAAAAAAATTACAAAAAAATGTGTATAAAAATTGTTTTATATAAATAAAATTGTTATTATTTAGTTTTAAAATCTATTAACATTTTAAAAATAGAATTAACATTAAACAAAAATCAAATTAGCTTTGTGTTTTCATTAGGAGTCACATCAATTCCGTATATATTCCAGGATAAAAGGAGCTCATTTATGCTCATGTGATACACACATTATCGTGCTTACTTAATTTTGATTCTTCGATTTTTGTTTGAATTATTATGTGACTATACGATGTGCCATTAGATGTTTTATGCTGTTGCATTTTTTCAGAAACTCATTTAGTATTTTGCACTCCTAGGTACTGCATTATTTTATAAAAAACTGAACAATTTAGTTTCACCGTTCAACGCATTTTAATGTTAATTATTAATATTAGATTAAACAGTTGAAAATATATTTGTTTTCTATTTATTTATTATGCCTCCAGATTGCCTAATTCAGTATTATTATAACAAACATTCGCTTCTACCGGCGTTCTTCCGGCTCGACTGTTTGAACTACAACTATAAAAATTAAAAATTAATAACAATTTTGGCGTGTTTTTTGCGATAATTTCTGAAAATACGTTTGCGTAAATATGAATTTTACACCATTTTTAAATTTTAAAAATTATCTTTGTAATGATACCAATTTTATATCTACGGAAATTTTTTCTAAATTATGGCAATTCTTTAAATATATTTATTGGCTCATTTCCAACAACAGTTTATATTGTCGATCGAAAATCAAACCTTTTTCATTGCTTCTGCAAATATTTGATCACGCGATTTCCTAAGATTTTGAAAGCTAAAAAAAGGATACAGTTTAATATCTGTATGGTTTACAAGGTGAATGAAAAAAGAAAAATTACAATATTGCCAATTCAAAAGACAGATAAACAACACATTTATGTTTTTTATAGACACAAAACCGGTCTCCATTAGAAGGGATGTTCTACATATTGAACTGAGCAAATGTAAGACAATTAAAATTATACGGTTTTAATTGACAATTTGCAGGCAATATGTTATGAAGTTATATCTAAACGATTTAACTGAAATTAAATATACCCAATAATATTCCTGGCAAACCAGTGCTCCCTCGTGAAAGGCGACTAGTTTATAAACAAAAGCCTTTAAGGAATGCTGATCTATAAAAATGATTTTTAATAATTGAAAGCTGTTTTGGTAAAATGAAAAAAAAATTATTCATATTAAAACATGGATCATTTTTTCCAGTCTGCCGTATTTTATTCCCAGGCTAAATGCTAAAGCTTTTCGTTTAATAATAATTAACAGTGTCACATTAATGTACAGAAAAGGGATAAAGACTAATTTCCAAAATTAGAAACTTTCATCTCGTGTTAATTGCAATGTTGAATTATTTTTTATCTGTTGAAAGAGCAGCAATTTAACTCCTAAACAGTATCATGTTTTTGCATCTGATAACACGCTAATTTAAACCTTCTACAAATCAGCATTTTTTTTTTCTGTTTAGCTAATTATATACCTTGCTATATAATGTACGATCAGCAATTATTTTCAACTGTAGTAAATCTAAGAGAAACATCTGTTTCTAAAATTTGCTAAGCAAGTCTTGATTTTTTTTTGTTTTTTTCTAACACCCCGACCAGATATAACTTTCAGCGAGTAATTTTTTAAGCAAGTGCTCACGTCAGCCGAATGTTTATACTCCAGCTCTTTTCAAAATCATACGTTCACACCAGCTGCTCTCTTATTTTGGCTGATTTTCTTTCTTTTTTAGTGTCTGATGCTGAATTCTGTACATCATACAAATGTAGATGAATTAGAATTTGAGGACATTCAGAATCTCCATCTGATAAGCTTTTGCCAGAAATGTTCGTAAAAGAAGAGAGAAGACTGATTTTAAAAACTGAAGCAGAAAGACCACATTCTTTTTTCAATGTTGTCCATAAAAAAACTCAGATTTAATCAGTAAACTTCTTCAGCATAATAATTGTTCAATTTTATATTGTACCTGATGAAATAAAGGTTTAGCAAAATTTTGCTGATCTTGTTTATTTTTTGATACTGAAATTCTTCTCCATTTGTGTTTCGTAAACTACGCGTTTTTTAAAGTGTACGATTTAACATTTTCTCTTAATAACTTAATGCTTATATTATTAATGCGTTTTTACTTTCTCAAAGTATAACACAGAGAAGGGATTATAATTGTTAAAAAAATCGATTTCTGAATTTTAATGAATTTTGGCAATTTAATATTATAGATTTTATATTTTAGTCAAAATTCATGATAAGTCTGTATCTCCAAGTACACGCGGCTCACTAAAAAAAACAACCTTGAAATTTGAAAAATAATGTTGATTTTATCACAAATATTGCGGATTTATAAAATTTTGAGTCAAACGATTCTGATTGTCTATCTATTTAGGATGATCGGTAAAGTCTTTCTGAACCCTATAAATGAAAATGGCTTCTCTTATAGCCAAGGAAGTAACTTATACCCATAGTAAAGTAGGTATATTGTATTTATTGAAACAGATTACAGAACCCCTAGCTGTGAATCAAAGAAGTTACAAAAAACGAAGGAAATAAGCTAAGAAGTTCAGTTAGAAAAATGTACGCTGTAAATAATTAAAATACTGGAGAAAGTGTCATGAAATTATCTGTAAAACTGTCTGAAATATTTGCGATTAAATGAACTTTTGTAACTTGAAAAAGGGACCATTTTTATAAAAAGGTATATATATTCATAAAAATTTATTCACCGGTATCATAATTCAGTTTTTCCGAATTAAATAAGTTCGCGAGAATACACTTTCAGTACTTTATGAATATATACATTTTTAAATTTCATAAATACATTTGCTAGTTTTAGGGCGAACCCTTTTTCAAGTCACGGAATGTTCATAAATTTAATCGCAAATATCTCCTCCAGTTTTACATATAACTCCAAGAAACGTTTTTTTGCATTTTTATTATAACTTAGTGTATATTTTTCTAATTAGATTTTTTGGCCTGTTTCCTTTATATTTTTATACAATTTTGTAACTTTCTTATATCGCCTGTAGGGACGCTGTAACATGTCTCAATAAATTCAGCATGTTCACTTTTCTGTAAGTACATGTTACTTTCCTGGCTATACAAAACGCTATTTTGAATTTAATGGGCTCAAATTCACTTTCTATTATCCTGTATATTTGTGTGCATGGAAACACAATAATTCAATAGAGCAATGATTTAGATAAATAAAGACTGGCATATAATTGTTATAGATGTTTATCACATTTGATTCCACTCGGAAAAAGGAGAAAATTCAAATTCAGTGCGCTTGTTAATTCTATCTCTCAGCCCCTGCACTACATTGTGAGTCACAAACGAGCTATATTGTGTAAGTATTGGAGATAGTCGAAGTGAGAATTCTTCAGTGGTTTTTATTTTCTGCTGTTTGCTTCCACAAAGTCTATATAAAAAGTACTGTAACGGTCAAAAAATTTCTGTCTAATAATATGATATGTCTCAGTGTTTCTAAAAAAATTCGAAAAAAAAATTAAAAAATAAATAAGTAACGTTTTTGAAAATGTGTCTCTGCGTATTTGCCATATGGCAGGTCATGTTTAATTTATATAATTAATTATATTAATTAATACATGTAATTAATGTAAGTTATTTACCACGGCTTACGCCATTACTTCTTTGGTTCCTTGTAAGACGTAAAAGTGAAGTATTATTCTATATAATATTTATTTACGGTCAAGCTATCAGAGACGTGATTAAAAATAATTCTTGTAAATTTTTAATGGAATTTTAAAATTGACGCATTTTGCAAATTCTTCGGTAGACCAGGGCAAACCCAGTATATAAATTTTGCAAATTCTTAAAGGGAAAACCAGGTAGATAAATTTACTCACCTACCAAACTTAGGTAAAATTAAGAGCATTAAAATAAGATTCCTTAAATTATTAAGTAAGATTATTAATAAATTAAATTAGATTAATTAAGATTTCCTTTGCAACATTAAGCAAGTCAAGTGGAATAAATTTAATAAAAAGTATTTTAAGGAGCTCGATTTCCGAAATGTGATTTAAAAAATTTAATTATTTTTGATATTTTAATTTTTTTTATTTATTACTCAGTATCGAAAATAATTTGACATGTTGAAATCCCTTTTCCACCATATTGAATGACTGATGCTACCAGCATAGAATCATAGTAATAAATGTATCCTTTAATTAATTTTTAAATTTGGTATATATTGCAGAGAAAAATTTTTTTTAACTCTTATCATATAAAAAGACAATATAAGATCGGCTACAAAATTTCTATCTTTAAAAATATGAAATGAATCATTTTAAATTAAAATGAATAATAATAATAATATGAAAGGAAGATCATTCACATAAATATCTAGATCCGAAAGAAGGGGGAAAAACCGAAAGCAGATTATTATTATTATTTTGACAGACCAGACAGTGCAGCTGAGCAAGAACTGTTTATAATGCTAGACGTCCTTCACCTGAATAATAAGCACTGAAAAGAACACGCTCTTATCAGGGTACTATAAATTATAAAGCAATTTTTTTACCTAAAACTTGGAGATTTCAAGTCAAAAATCTAAAGCGGGAGGTACTGAATAAGTACAGTAACGAAATTAAATAATTATGAATCTTTAAAAAAATGGAAAGAAAAAGAAAATTCCTACATAATTGTTACCAATAAAATATATTATGAGCATTATTGATATTCCAGTTTCTCACGGAGAATTATAATCAGTGACTCACTCTATGACTTCCAGATTTTTAATAAAGAAAAATTATTTTACTTATAGCATCTAAAAAATAAAAAAATCATGTTTTTTTTAAACTTACTTACTTTTAGCCGTACACGTTCACACACACACACACACACACACACACACACACATATATATATATATATATATATATATATATATATATATTATTTTCATTTGTTTCATTTTTTGATTTCTTTAGAACAGCATGGAATTGCTTTAGCAGAATACAATTTAAATAGTTTCTTCAAATTTGAAACTAATTAAGATATAAATTTGAAATTGTTTAAAAAGTACACAAGTAAAAGTTAAAAAGTACACAAAAGTAAATTGTTTAAAAGTACAGTTAAAAGTCGTCAAGAATATGCACTTGTACAAAAATTTAGACATTTAACATATCAAAAAGGAAACAAAAAATTGATTAGAAATTTCCACCCGTGCAAACATGAAAATCAGTCAAATTCATATACGTAAAACCGGTTGTTTTTTGGAGGTTTTTTTTTTTAATATAATACATAAAACCGGCCACCAAACCGAATTTCGAAGTCTTAAAATTCCAAAATTTCATTTCGCCTTTATGTAATATCAATTAAATTTTTTTCAGAGCGTCACACTAAATTCTCACTGTGCAAAGCTATCCCTTTCAAAGATCATATCATATTGATTTGATTTTGCTTAGTAATGTTTCTTCCTGCAACAAAATTGTAGTGAATTTTCACATCACTCTATGCGAGCTTAAAGCAAGAGGAATTAGCGTCTGTTTTTCTCATGTCCGAGGTCATTCTGGCATTTTAGGGAATGAAAGAGCGATTGGCTTGCAAAGCAAGCTACAAAACTAAACATCATTGATCCTATGAGCATTCCTAAATCTCACATTCGTAATGAGAATCACAAAAAGACCATTCTTTTATGGAACGAGCTGTACCAAAATTCGTCAACTGCCTCTTTAACCAAATTATTTTTCCCCATAATTTCTCAAAGGTTGAATAACAAGCATTTTTTCAGTGATTTTCACTTAACAAAATTTCTTACTGGACACGGTAATTTCAATTACTATCTCAAGAAATTTGGATTATCGAACACTGATCTGTGCTCTTGCAGCGTGGTTGGTGTTCAAAATGTCGAACACTTGCTTTTTGATTGCTCCAAACTTACTGAAGGGAGAAGAGATTTTATTGTGGATCTAGATGCCTGTAATATTAAGTTTCCACCTCCGCTTCATGTTTTGGTCGACAACAAAATGGCTTTTTTCTCATTCTGTAAATTTATTGCCTTTGCTGCTTCAATTTTTAATTAGTTTTGTTGTTTATTTTTC
The DNA here is from genome assembly GCF_947563725.1 of Argiope bruennichi. Lineage (NCBI taxonomy): Eukaryota > Metazoa > Arthropoda > Arachnida > Araneae > Araneidae > Argiope > Argiope bruennichi. Next base: position 14,054,011 of record NC_079155.1, read on the forward strand.
CCTGTTGTTTTTATCCTTATTTTTATCTGTACATATTTTTATCTATGTATGTAGTTGTTTCTACTTACTTCTGTAAGCTTTGTAAGCTTTGTGCTGTACTTTGTGGTGCACAAGGATTGACTTATTATTAATAAAAAATATATATATTGATTTGATGTATATATTTTTTCTCATTTGAATTTTCGTTTCCTTTCAACATTTTTTTTAAAATCTGCAAAATTTTCACAGCTTCAGCCATTTATAAAATTAACCTAATAAAACATTTAATTGTTTGATTTTGATATTGCATAAATGTGTAAAAGTATGCTCATTCTACTTCGAAACTTTCTACTTCTATAAATTGCACTTCTCCATAAACTAGGCTTTTTCTGCAAAAATCATCCAAAACATTAATAATAGTCACAAACTTTTGCAAAATTTTAATGTTCTGGTTTCATTTTACTACAGTTTATAACAATTGTTTAGAGATATCTCTTTTGAATACTACATAAATTGCAATAATTTTTAGTGCGGACAATTTTTTCTGTGCTAATTTATAACAATTTTCCAATGGCTGACAGCTTCAAAAATCACAGTTTCACTTTTTGGTGAAGCTTCCTACCAGAAAAACAAAGACTACAACAACTTTAACACTGGTTACTCTTTAATTTAATGACGTGACAAATCAAATAATTGGTTCCGTGGTGATTTAACATAACTAAGCTATAATCGTTGATTCGTGTTAGGATTGGACATGGTTTCGAGATGCAAGGTAAAGGACTTCAACAACTAGGTGCCATTCATTATAATAATGATTGAAATTGTAGATTTATTATGTTGTATTGCAATTGAATGTGATGTGGCAAGCCTAAATATGAATTCTGAACGTCAGTTTGAATTTTATCCACCTTCAAGTGAGTTCTTTATGACTCACACTGAGTACATCTTTGCTGGATTTGTGAAATATATAAATGGATTATAGTTTTTTAAATGGCATTATATTGTGTTTTTTCATTATTACCGTGATTTCTAAGCAATGAAGTGAAACACACGCGGTTGCCTACATTATTTCTTTTGTTGAATTTTTATAAGATTTCAAATGTATTATAGATGCTTTCAATAACATGAAATTAAAAAAATTATGGTTTCTAATAAAACAAATATTGCAAATGGTATAGCTATGAGCCTTTTTTTAAACGTAACAAACGTTTCTTAGAGAATGCAAATTGTGCACGACAGTAATCACGGAATTCGGAAGATTTCTCCTCTGCGATGAAGTGTTCCTCCAGAACTTAATGTATTACACTGAAGTATTAATTTTAATCCCTTTTTATATTTCTCATATATTTTTATTTGCTATGAGTATAAAAAATTTTCATTGCAAATATGATGCTACTAAATTTAACAACATGGATTGTTGATGTAAATTAAGGTATTTATGTGTTATATTCCAAATCTTTATTACAAAATTGGAGAAGATCTATCGGTGTATTTACATGCTTCTTATTCATCTTTATTTCCAACATATCAGAAAGGAGATACCAGTTCCATTGCTTAAAATTTCGCATCACATCAACCAAATTTTGATGATGTGCCTGGCATTAACAATCATATGCGCAATGGTAAGCACTGCTCAGAAAAATCTCTTCTTGATTAAAGCGTCCCCAGAGCCAAGAAAGACTGAAAATGTATGGTAGAATTTTTTTGTTATGAACTCTTTTAAAGGCCAGAAGTTCTACATTCCATTAGTAATATCTTGATTTTTCAATACTTCGACAAAAGGAAACAACGATACAACAAACACAAATGTTTTGTTCGTTATATTGCTGTTTACAATGCAACAAACAAAACGAAATTTCTCAAACAAAACCAAAATCCCTAATATATTTTTTACTTTTTGTAGAATTTACATATGGGTAGCTTGTAACCATCGTGCTTTCATTCGCCAATTGCGCCAACTATTGGAATCATTAGTCTTAATCTAATCATCTGGTAGCAATATTTTCTAAGGAAAAAAAAGCTTCAATTTTAGAAACACTGTACAGTAAGAAGCATCTTGCTATTGCTCATGTAAATTCTTCATAGCGAATATTATTACTTTTATTTTTAATGCTAATAATTTAGACCTTTATTTATCTTACAAGTACAATTCCTCTCACCGGGGGTACTTCAGGAATGAGGATGAGAAGCTCCCAGTATGGTGGTTGGTTCTCGCCATCCTAGTGCGTACAGAAATGGCCGAGGGTGAACTGGAGTTTAATCCCCTTCTTCGCCAAGTTGCGATAACGCGCCAAACCTGGCAATCTTCATTATACACTATGATGGGACATCTGCTCCCTTGCTTTTGAACATTTCGCAAGACCGTTCTTGGCGATTTTTGAAAATTGCGCCAAGCAGAGGGTTAAACTCCGGTCGTACCATGGCCGATTGGCTACTTCTTATCGATGATGGAATGTACTTCCCACTGGAAGAATTGCACCGTGGCCAGTGATGTCTCTCAGGACTCAACCATAGTTCCTGCCAATGCTGTCATGGCGGCACGGTCATTAAGATTTATCCACGTACTTTCGGGCGGGTCGGAGTATCCGGTTAAGGTAAGATTACAATTACGATTCTTTTCACACCCTTCGTCTCAGTGTTTTTTCATGGTTTCAGAATTCGACCTGCAATTGTATTTCTCTCAATTAGTATTTCCTGTTTATGCAATTTGTATGACTACCGTTCATTTCGAAACTTTGAGATGATTTATATATCGATATTAACCATACTATATTGGATAAATATTCCGGTAATGCCATCAAAAATGCAATGTCTCTGCATTCGTGTAGTTTCCAGTATTATCCTTTAACCCATAGGTTTCCAAAGTGGTCCAGGTGGACCCCCAGGGGTCCATTGGAGACCACACGGGGGTCCACGTAGACTTGAAAAGAAAACAGGGGTTCACAAGTTGTAAGTGGGGGTCCACGAAAAATTTTCTGGTTTTCATAATAAAAAACAAAAATTTTGGCTTGGATTGTCGAAAGGATCTTGTTGAAAGAAGTTTTAGTGTCGTTACCAACCTGTTAACAAAAAAAAAAGGAGCAGATTGAACATCAGAGAACGGGGAGGTTTGAGATTGCTTCTTACAAAACTGAAGCCAAATATTGATAATTTGCTGTTAATTCATCAAGTACATCCGTCTCATTAAAAGTATGACTATTTTTTATTGTTGATTTACATTTCAGAGTTCATTGTTGATTTTTTGTCAACTGTTGATTGTTTGTAATAATAAATGTTTATAATTCTGTATAACCACAAGTATTATTTTAATAAATAGGACACAAGAAAATGTGCTACTTTTTTTTCTTCTTCTTGACATCCCCAATTTAGGGTGATATTTTGTAGGAGTTTTGGGAATACAGTATAAAAGTAGCAGCAGGCGGTCTACCGAAAATAGTAAAACTTTGCAAGTGGTCCACGAGAAAAAAAAGTTTGGGAACCTCTGCTTTAACCAGTAGTTACTCCTTTTGTATCTAGATGTTAAATGAAGCCAACTTCCCCACTCGAATGTATTTTTTTTATCCCGCATGACTATATCAATTTCGATTTTACTATGATAATTTCGATTAGATGTATATTTTATTCCTACTTCAAATTATTGATAGATGTAGATATAACTTATAGATATATATAATTATATATAGTTCATGATTTAAATTATCTGTCATTAAAGCTGCATTATTTTCACAATTAACTTAATAATATTAAAATATTTCATTTTGAGAAAATAAGAATTCTACAAAGTAAAAGAAAGGTATATAATTTTAAAAAGTAATTTCAAACAAATAAGTTTCTTAACTGACGATATAGTTTATTGAAATAAAAAAAAAGATAAACAAACAACATATAAAGGATGTGAAATGAGATGAAATTTAAATATTGTGAGTTATGAATGTGATCTCCTCATGCTACATTTTTCGAAAAGTTTCTAAAAGTCTTCTTTCTTGTAAATTAAAGCCATTCTCAGAAGAAAAGATAAAACTTTTTCTTCCTGAAAAAAGAAATTTAAATGTAAAAATGTATCTAAAATTAATAGTGAAAATCAGTGAAATAAATCAACAATAATGAATTAAATAACATTTACTTTTTTGTAATAAATAGAGAATAAGTTGAAAACGAATGAGCAAAAACATGCATTATTCATATTATATTAGATAAATAAAATGCACATACATTATTCATATTAAAATTACACAAAAAGTGACGTAGATTTGATTAATCATTCAATAAAGGAAACAAATTATGAAATAAACTAATTAAAAAACTATTGATCTTTAAGCGTGTTTTGCTTGTTTTAACGGAAAAACAATGCTAACAAATTATATTTATTTATATTATCATACTTTTAAAATATGTAAAAATAAAATGAAAGCAATTAATCTATTATAGTTTTATTCCTTTAAATAACGAAATACTTTCAAAATTTTTGCAGTAATTGTTATGTAAATTATTTAAAGTTCTATGCAGAATTCTAGCAAATAGCGTTTAAAATGCATTCATTTGATATAATTAGAGTGGAAAAGCTCCAAACGCTGCAATTTTTCCCCATAAATATATATTTTTAAACATTTTAAATCCATTTAATCTCTTCTAGCTTTTGAAAACAGGAAAATATACTAAACAAACTTTATAAAAGCTGAAAATGCGCCTGAACATGAACGAAAGCTGTAGAATTGCTTATAATTTAGTTCCTTAATTACTTAATTAATTGCCCCTCTAGACGAGCCATTATCCTCTGAAGAATATTTCAGACCTGCAAATCTAAGAATAAAAGGCGCAGTAGAAAATATCATACATATTGGTAGTAAACTAATGAATAAAAAATGATGAAAAGTAAATTTATTTATAGCATACTTTAGGTGTAAATATATAGTCACGTTAAAAGTTTTGTTGCCTTGGTGTGAAATCTCTATCCCTGCTGTTCACAAACGTTGTAATCAAAACTAATCACTAAAATTGGATTGAAACTAATAGTGATGCACTAACAGAAAAATATTCAATGCTAAATACAAAATAAAAATAACGCAGAAAGAAAATATTAGCAATGAATTTCTAATAGATGAGAGATTAGTATGAATCAGTATAAATATAAAATAATAAAACTTACAGACCTTAATTCATTGAATTTTGCTAAAATCCAAAATACAAAAAAAAATGAAAAAAAATTCGAAATAAATGTTAGCATAACTTATTTCTTTTCATGTCTAAATAAATGTCTAAAAATGTTTTTTCCCACGAATCTAAAACAATTTTAAAATAATTGTCATGGATGCTTAATGTCAAAACAGAAATTGGAAACAGAACAAAGGGTTTGGAATATTTTTAACTCCTCTCACTACTACAGATTTCGTTGGACTTTTCTATTGTAAACTTTCAAAGTAATGAAGAAAAATAGTGAAAAACTGTTTTTCGAGTATTAGTGGAAGAATAACCTTTTTATAGATCTGGCAGTTAAGAGAGAATCCGATGAGAATAATGTGAAAAAAATATTGCGATCGTTAAGTTTGGAATCGTGACTCCAAGTTTAATGTTAAAGTCACTAAAGATTCGTGATGTGCAAAAATTACCGATTCATTTAAGAAAATAACTACATGGGAGAAAGAGGATAAACTAAATTTCTGCAGACACATTTTATGATCACATCAAAAATGACTGGAGCTGGAAGAAAATTCTCAAAAACTGTGTGTTGGGTTGATATGTTTGATTATATTTTTTATTGTAAAAATATATACCAGTTTACTTCGGTATAATTTTGCCTAAATTCTTATAATTGTTGCTTTCATCAGAATTTAACGCAATTATTTAGAACTCGGATAGTTGTAAAAGCTGTCATAACAAAATAAATTGACTTGATGATCCCCAAAACAAATATGAAATAGTTCCCTCCTTCCGCCATAAATTGTACCCTAAAAGATACCTCCGAAATTCTTCAAATACGGTGCAGGTTTTTCTCTCTGTGCCATTTTGACAATGCAACTGAAAATTTGTTTTTTAGCGGTTACTTTTGCAACAACGACACATTTGTTGTTTTCTTTCAGAGGATTTGTAGTACAGGTAAATTCATTTTTTTTTTACATTCTTCTTGATCGTCTTATAAACAAAACGCTGAATTGCCGAAAATAATTCTTAAATAGATTAATATATATGTGAAAAAATTGAATTTTCATTATGTTTTTCATTTTGTAAATAAGGGTTCTATCAGTACGTGGACAGGACTTAGGGACACTTAACATTTGAAATACTGCCATTGGAATCCCAAACACGGCAATTCAACATTAAAAAATTAGCATAATATATGTAATACCTCCAAAAAATAGGGTTCTATCACTGGTAACTAACTGCATTAAGACATGGGCTCGGTTTACAGATTGGTTTCTTAGCCCACCTTATTCAAAACCTCGTAGATCGGAATACGCTTTTGCAACGGCAATATGATTAGCCATCGGACGTTTCTCTATTTCATGGGAAACAAAATTCAGACTCACATTTTCTTTGTGAGCTTAGCTACAATATAAATTGTGATCCAGATAAAAAAAAAACCCAATTCCATGTATTAGAGTTAAGTCAATGTTTTATCTCAAATGCAACCAAGGTGCCTCCAGGTCACTTTGACCAAATGAAGATGATGCACTAGTAGTTCTGCGATGATTAGGAATGTCTCATCATGATACTTTTGAACACAAATAATACGATGTGTGAGTAACCTTTGAATTTGCTATGCATTAGTCTCTCATTCAAATAATTAAAATTGTACATCAGTATGCAAGTATGAATCTGCGACACAAATTACTATAATTGAATAATTCGCTATCACAATAATCAGATCATATTATTTGCAATCGTATTTAATCGTTATGATTATAAATACTATCATAAATATGTGTTACAAAAAAGTTTTACTAATTCATTAAAAATTAAATTAATTTGAAAGTTAGTGTTTAATAAATTTCTGTAATTTCCTTACCTTTTTTCTTAGGTACTCTGACTATTATCATGGCTGCAGCGAAAGAAAACCTAAAAAACATTAAAATTACAGATGTTTAATTAAAAAATTATTATTCAAAATAAAATAATATCAGAAACAAGAAATTTGCTTCCCATTTAAAAAAAATTAAGATTATTTGTTTATAATAAAATATCAAAATATTTAAAGCTAAAATAATTAGTATTTTTTTCATGATCTTCAAACAAAATATACGGTTGACATGTTAATTGTTCTTGAATTTTTACAAGTTCACTTTATACCAACATTTTAGGAAATATACCACAAAATTTCATAAATGAGAGTGCACTGTTAAATTCCTACATATCTCAGGATGCTTCCAACTGATTTCCATCGAATTCTAGCAAAATATAAAAACTGTACGGCTTATTTCCATTTACTCAAATAATTGTAGTTTTGATAATAAATGACTGTACTTTTCTCTTTCAATGATTGCCGACAGTAAAAAAGAATTTATTTAAAATAATTTAAACGACAAACTCATATAAATAAGCATGATAGCAGTTCTGAAATCGAACAGAAGAGCTGTAAGCACAGTCCATGGTTGTTGTTTTTTTACAATACACACTAGACTAGATAAAATTTACTCATTTAAAATAAAAGAAAAAATATCAAACAACGTAAAAAAGAAATTTAGATCAGTAAGATCAAAATAGAAAGCATAATTTACCAAATATGACTGTTCTTCTACTTATTTCTCCTAGTGTATCTTTCCAAATATATATGCAATTTTTAGAAAATGCGAGAAATTATTTTTCATAGCAAACAAATTATTGATATCATTTGCAAATCTTTATCATCTTTCTTTGATATGAAGCGAGTTCAAATCATTTCTTCCACATCAATTTTATTCTTCATTAAATACTTTCATGGCCGAATCTTCACAGAAAAACGTAAATTGAAAACTAATTTTTACATCATGGAAAGATAGTTCGTCCAGCCTTCACGGAGAAGTTCAGAAAAAAATTTGCAAATCTAAAAGTAGTCCAGCTACTTCTGATCATGTAATGTATCCGCTTAATTTTTTATAACTTATATTCCGTTTAAGGACTTTTACTGCTGAAAAAAATGCATTTCCTAAGTATAAACCTCTAGAAAATCTACTGAACTTAAAATTTTACAAATTCAAACACTTTTCTAATCAATTGTCGATTTGAATGTACTTTTATATAGAACTGTTATCAGTTTTGTTTCACATTTCATTGCTGAATGGCCAAAATAGTTATATATTTGCCAATGGGAAAAGCTTCGAAAAAACTAAGAAGTTCTTTTATAGTCAGTACTAATTAGCTCTCAATTAAGAGTAACATTTTACTTAGAATCGGCTTAGTGATATCGGGAAAGTGTTTGACCAACTGTCGCGAATAAAAATTATATTATTATTATATAATATAACAAAGAATCACGAATCAGTAATATTGCTTAATCGCCTTACTATTATCATCATTGAAAAAAGAAATGTACATATATTTTGAATAAATATCAATTCCATTCTTGTTGCCAATTTGACGACTATCTTATGACAAGAATGAAGGTTCTGGAAATCGTGATAATAGCTCCATTAGGAGCCGAGATTCAGCAGTCCTTCTAGAAAATTACATACCATGCTGGATGGATAAAAAAGGCGAAACGCTGATATGATGAGTGAATTCTTTCTTGAAGTGTTGATCTAGATGCAACCTCATTGGTCTCACACTGAGCTCTACTGCTGTCATATTTCTGCTTGTGCTGTTAGTTTCTACGAATTCTATACTTTGTGTATTCCTTGGATGTGTTTTTAGTTCATTCAAGACGGCATAAAAGCCGTCTCAGTTTTTTTTTCACGTCATTTTTTTTGAGGTATTGAATTTTAATAATATTTTTGTCCACACGGTGTGCAGTCTGTCTCGAACCTATTGCCCGGTACTTCGTGTTTTCTTCTTTTCCTTTCTTATGCAAAGCGCCGCTAACTTTTATTCAATGAGTTTGATTTCTTTCAGAATATACTCAACGGATGGATTTCTGCAGTATACCTTTCAAAAGCTTTACAGAGTTGCTAAATCGTTCTGAAAAAGATACAAGTGTTGTCCAGTACAGTAGATTCATAATAATGCCCATTCACATATGGCTCAGTGCACAAAACATCTTCAGCAAGTGTCCCGTTTCGAGATGCTTCACAATCATCCATCTTATAATCTTCATCTTGTTCTAAAATATTAATATCTTTTCTGTTCAAGATATTCTTGTCTAATTGGCGTTTTTAACATGACGATGAGTTGAAAACGACTGTTATACAACGGCTTCCGTGTTAGCTTACTTCTACGATATAGAAAAATACAAATTTATTCTGCATTATGATAAATATCTCAATTTCAAGATAAGGTTCAAAATATCTTTATCAATAACGTAACAGTTCTTATAAATGCTTCCACAAGCCTAAATTTTTTTTTCCAGCTTTAGAGAGAATTATTTTTCGTGTAACTTTCGCATATAAATGTTACATTATAATACAACGAAATACGAAAACTTACGTGCTTTGCAGTTCGCTCTCCATGAAAAATCACAGACTCTCAACTCCGGGTTGTAATGCAGATCGGAAGGACATCGCCTCGGGTAAGCAATCCCGTGGTCGCACAAGTAATACATTTGGCAGTCTGTGGGATGCGCAAATGAAACAATGTCTCTTCCGTTTTTCTCCGGACAGGACATGAATGCTGTATATTCATCAGATTCTGAAATTAGAAACAATTCAGTTTTTTTTTAAATTCTAATTAAAGCATAAACGAATTACATATATAAATCAAGGATTTGCCTTAAGCAATTTTTATTTTTCACTTCATTGATATTTAATCCAAAATTATATTTCTTGTGAGTTATACCAGCAAATGTTGTTCACTGACGTCAATCAAATTCCTTTAAAGTGACTTATCTAACATAACTTATAGTTTCAGGGACTATCTTTTTTGTTTAATAATATTGATATTTTAAAGCGATAATTTCAGAAAACATTATCTGAAGAAAAACGATTTCTTTACTAGCTTACTCTGCAAAACAATACCTTTTTAATAATGCTAGTTTAATTTTGAGCTATAATTTTCTCTACTTTCTTCAATTCTAAAAAAATATTATTTTTCATTCTACCTACAATCATTTCTAAGGAAAATACAGGGTGGGCAAAAAGTCTGTAAAAATTTTAAAAATTCATCAAACCATAAAAATATCCAAAATAAAAAGCGGCTTCCAAGTTTAACATTGATAGGTTGCGGGATTTTTTTTAAGGTAAGAAAATAAAAATAAAAAAACAGCCGACAGATGGAGCTGTTACGAACGACTTAGTTGGAAATATGTAAATGAGACATGCTCTGGATCCAGAACCAGTTCTCCATTGCATGCCATGTAAGTGAACAAGAAATCAGCGACTGTAGCACTGCGTAAATTCCGACTTCAGAAAAATGTGAAGACTATAAAAGGACCTTTAACAGTGGTTGGTCTCATCAAGCTTTTTCTGCGATTTGTGGAAACTGGATAGTAAAAGGTCCAAACAACCAAGTCTGAGGCAGATACGATCGGAGCGTGTTGCAGCCGAAGTGGGAACATTAGCGTCAAAATCCACTGCAGGGATTAGCAGTGAACGGGAAGCTGCAGACGTTTGGACTAACCACTATACTCAATCCGTAACATTCTTCATGGAGTTCATAATCAGTATCCATACAAATTACATTCTTGCCATGACCTTTTACCGTCGGTACCGTAAAGAGAAAAGCATTTGCGAGGTGAACTCTCTCCAAAAAAGCTTTAACATCTTCTGGACAGATGAAGCTCATTTTTCGCTCCTTGCGACATTAGTTAACATTAACAGACATTGCAAGTTTCCATGGCCTTAAGATATTTGGCTTTGGGGAAATTTAAAATCCCGTTTGTATCGATCCCTTCCATCCAACCCGCAGAGCCCTATCATGTATAAGCTGCTGCTGGATTTGTAACATGCCTGCAATGTTTTATCACCTGTGGTGGTGGACATATGGTACAAATATTGTTATAACGAATGATTTGGTTACATTATTTTTGTTATGTATGTGTCTTCTCTTTCACTTATGTATGAAACGCCACCTTAGGTTGTTTTTTGATTTTTTTTCCCTTATTTAAAAAAATTCCCGTGACTTATCGATGCTAAACCTGCAAACCACTTTTTATTTTGCTTAATTTTCCGGGTTTTATAAATTTATAAAGTTTTTACGGATGTTTTGACCACTCTGTAAATATAAAATTTTCATTAGTTCCAATGGCAACGGCCATGGATTTGGATGGAATAGTATCATATACATCTTCAGTTATCGTCAACGCGATCATTAAAGATGTATATGATACTTCTCTGGAAGTCAGTATCATCTCACAGGACGTCACAGGGTTTAATACTATAATTAATAATACATACCATATTTTCATTCAGTTTAAACGGCAACGATTATGTTAAGAGAAAATCATAAAGAATATGACTTTTTTTATGTAGTACCGTGACTTTCCATTTCTTCCGTGATTTCATTCTTTACCTATTGAATTATTCTGGCCACAATTTGAAAAAGTAATGTAGTTTTATGTAAAATCACATACATTTCTATCAAGATCGATGTATAAGAGTGTTATCGAAAATAAGTTCTGGTGTTAAATATGATAACGATAAATAGACAAGAAACTCAGTCGAATCTTTCAACTGCGTGAGAATGCAAATATACAAAACCTTAAAACCTTTAAACTAACCTAGAAATTATTTTTAACTCAACACCCTTTAAATTAACCTAGAAATTATTTTTAACTCAACAACCTTTAAATTAACCTAGAAATTATTTTTAACTCAACAAAACTTTGTGGGAAGTGTGTGTGTGTGTGTGAGTGAGTGTGTGTGTGTGTGTGTGTGTGTGTGTGTGTGTGTGTGTGTGTGTGTGTGTGTGCGTGCGTGCGTGCGTGCGTGTATGTGAGTGTGATTACATTAAATATGTCTTACTATTCAAGGAATCAGAAACAATGAATTAAGGTTTATTTTGATTATCAATAATGAAAAAAAAACCCTTCCGCTTGCTTGAATTAGTCGCTGTAGAGCGTTTGCGTTATATTAAATTTACGCCCTAAAATTGAAGTATTCTGTTTGTAATTATTATAGAACTTTTTTAATTTACTTTATTTTTTTCCCTCACTTTTTATATCTCACTAATGTTATCAGCCACTTCAAATAATTAATTTTTTCATTTATGTTCTGTTCCACAATACATTGGATTTTGCATATGCACAAATTCACGTGTAAACATATTTTAGTTACATTAAAATTCCTGGAAATAATCTGATTATGTCTTTTATCTGATGAATATTAATTTTGATCATATCATATTTATAATACTCTAGAACAATTACTATAAAAATGTTAAAAAGGATCTTTATATTATTATTATTATGTAGAAAAAATGAATGACTTTTTAACAATTCCCAGTTTAGACATTTTGCGATCCTTAATGGTGCACACTAGAATAACGGTGCACTTTAAGAGGACCTTCTTTTTTTTAAAAAATGATCCATTTAGTTTTACATTTCAGTAGATTCACGGCATGTTAATGATTTATTTATAATTGCTTTTTTCTTATCTCAGTAACTTTGTGAAAAATGTATATATTTTTATTTATTGTAATTTATCAGTTATGAGAAAATATATACAATTACATTTAAACTGACGCTTATAAATGTTGTAATGATTAAATAAACGCAATGAAACAGATTGCAATCTGATGAATTGTACCTGACAAAGTTAATCTTATCCTAATAATTTATAATTCATAGAATTTGTTTCTCTTGCAAATTTATTTATATGGCATATAGATTAATATATTTTAAGTTGATTGGTTGCCTTCGATCCTTAGCCCAGTAACCCTAGTCTGCTTTTTTTTACTTCTGGTGGGACCATTGTTTTTTATAAGCCTTTAAACTGAATCTTAAAAGCATTTTAAATGTCATAAGTCATCTGAAATGAAAACAATCAATTCAAATATAGAGCAACACTAGTGTCATTTATCATTCCATTTACTGCTAAGTAACCGAACGAAGCAAGATGATAAATATCTAACTGTAAATAAACATAAAAAAATGCTTGTCACTGAACAAAAACCGATTGCTGAACTTGCATTATTTATTGCTGCTGTCTCCTGATTTGACTAAAAGATAATACATTATCACTTCACTTCTCATCCCCCCCTCTCAATCGATTATCTCATCATCAATTTTAGATTAAATTTCGGTAAATTTGTCATCCTCTCGCGTTATCTTCTTTTCCCGAGACCTTGAAAGTATACGTGACTTTTTCGGCAACACGCAAATTTCACTCTTGCAACAGCTTGCGTCCATCATTATTATCTTCTTTCTGACTCGATTTACAGGTTGGTCGCAAAAGTCTTTGACCTATTTTCGAAACAATATATTTTAAGATATATCAAAACTTAAGCTCTACGTGTCGTGGAATATACAATTCTACACATTTTTTAACTTTTTTTAAAAAATTAAAAAAATGAAGATGCAAATTTTAACTGTTTTATTTTTTTAATTGCTGAAAATGGTTTTCTTTTGTTTTATAAAAGCACTAGACGCCTTTGGCGACCACTGTATTTGCAAGGAATAGTAATTTTGTTTGATTTCTTTTAAATATCTGCATAATTTCCTCGATAAATTATTTTTAATAATCAAATAATGATAAACAATTAAGATATTTTATTATCCATACCCCTATTTTGTTTATTGTTTGCATTTTAATTTTTGTACAGACATCAAGTCATATAACAGATGCTAAATATAACATGTAATTGCATTGAAAACGTTGTTGGCCACGTTAACTAACGTCTAATTGCAAGCTGTCGAACATGAACTTCACTTTCTTATTCCATATTCAAAATATATAGTTGATTCTAATATTAAAATGAATCAATACATTTTCATTGTATTACATTAACACATCGCTAGTCAGAAACTTAATGAATACTAAGCAAAATCTTTCAGTATATATATATGTTATTTAATATCTCCTATGGATTAGATAATGGATTTTAAAAAAAATTAGTGAAATAAAATTTAAAAAAGTAATGAAAGGGAATGTTTATACAATACAATTTTCCGAAAGAATAAGAATAAATAGATTTTTCGTTAACAACGTTCAATAACGAAACAGGGGTAATAAATTAAATATTTCTAGATATAGTGAAAAATGATCTAAATTCTATTGCAACGAAGAAAAGTATTTTTGCATACAATGTATAAAAGTATTGCTTAAAAATTGTCAAAATTAAAAGAAAAACTGAACACCAATTAAATTTATATATATATTTTTAAAAATTGAATTTTGAAATGATGCGAAAATTATTTTTCTGTAATATTATTTATCGAAAAAAATAGCAAATTTTCACTAGACTTTTAGTTAACTAAAATTTCCAAAAAAAAAAAAAAAAAAAAAAAAAAGGAATCACTTCTAGATGGTCAATTCCACCTTCTAAGAAAATCTGAACCAAATTTGGTAACAAATCCAATCATCCGTCCTGTAGATAGCCAACATGCATATACGTCCGCTTTATTAGTGGAGATAAATACGGTGGCTAATGGTGCCAATCCTCGCCATAATTTATGGCAGATATTTTGCAAAGGGGCAAAATATGCAATGATTTTTAGTTCATTTGATCAAAGTTGCCTCCTGTTTTGAATGTTACTGAGGACGTACTTATGTGAATGGTTACTTATATGAGCTGGTGGTTGAAATTTTACCAGTTTTTTCTGCTTTTGTGTGCCTTTACACTCGCCATTTGATTGGCGCGGTATAATCAAATTTAGATCTTGCACCAATAAACTCCAATATCCAATCTAATCCAATTGTGTTAAATCCCTGCATTACATGCTGTTCAGTAAGCCAATTTCTCCTAAAAAGCTGAAGCTGCATTGTACCACTCATGACAGAGCACGGAGATGAAAAAAAAACCCTTTTACCAATCCTTTTAATATGAATTTACACATTATCTATGCAACAGTTAACTTTAAAAATCAACCTTAAAACTGAACAAAAATTTACATGAGATTCTCATTTTTAAATTGTTTGCGTTGCTTATACTCTGCTTTCTTTAAATATTCATATTTTATCGCCTTCACAAAATGCTTAATGCTTAGATCAAAATTTTATGAATAGAGCTGAAAATTATTTGATAAAAAACGTGACTTTACAAAACAGATGATAAGGTTAATAGTATCTACGGTTCTGTAAACTGAAAATAAGCAGGCAATGAAGCGATCTTGAAAATTATAGATATGCTTATTCGGCGTAATATACTCAAATTTGGCTCTTGAACCAATAAACTACTATGTCCAATCTAATCCAATTAGGCTAAATCCCTGCACTACAGGTTGTTCAGTGAGCAACTTCCCATAAAGATCTGACGCTGAGCTGTGCTTGAAACCACTCGTGGCATAGCACAGTTGAAAAAAAGATAACTTCTTCCATTTGTCATTTTCAACATAATTTTTAGACTATCTCTTCTAAAGATATTTTTTTTAAAAAATCAACCAGAAAACTGAACAAAAATTCATGGGAGATTCTCATTTTTAAATCATATTTGAGTTACTTATATTGCCGTCTTTAAACTTTAATATGTTATCATCTTCGCAAAATATTTAATGCCCAGGATTTTATGAATAGGATTAGAAATTATTCGAATTATTCGAGATTTCACACAAAAAAGTTCTGGAAAATTAATCTACAGTTCTGGAAAATTAAAAATATACTGTGAATGAAGTTATCTAAAAAGTTCCAAATCTAGATTACACAGGAGATAATAGGAATAAATTTGTACAAAAAAAAAATCATGCTCTCTTAATTTCTAAGATATTAACAAGTAATATAAATTAAGAACATATGTTTCCAGACAACTGGCTTTATCAGTTTAGCTGAAATCTAGAATTAATGGCATGCATTGAAGTTTGATAAGGACAATTAAACCATGAGATTTCAAAACCTTTTAATGAAAATTGTTCTTAATATAGAAACTCCCAGTTAAAATTAAATATATTAATGCATTCTTAAGACGTATGCATTGAAACAAAAAAGATATTTAAGAAGTAGTGATAGAATTGTTCAAAGTTTTAGCTTTTCTCAGGACAAAAAATACCTACCCTCAAATTTCCTTATTTTAAAATCACCTGGTTAAATTTTGCAAAGAATCAATAAAAATTGGTAAAAATGAGATTGGTATAGTTGAAACGATAACCCTTTTAAGGTTATGAGAGTAATATATATATATATATATATATTACTCTACTATTAATATATATATATATATATATATATATATATATATCGGATTAATTTCCTCCGAAATATTTGTGCATAATATTGGTTAATTTTTCCCAGCCTGAAATGGCTGCTATCTAAGTCCATCTGGTTCATTTGTTTGCAAAGGCTTTAAATTCCTTGCCTCCGTTTCTGCGATTGACTTATGCTTACTTTTAAACATTATTAACTCAATATATTGAAACAAATGAAAGCCTGATTATATATATATATATATATATATATATATATATATATATATATATATATATATATATATATATAAAACAGAAATGTAGAAAATAGTGATAGAGTAGATCAAGGTTAACATAAACTTTAACACGTTTAATTTTTTTTTTAAATTAATAACAATTGTAAGCAATATTGTTCAAAAATGACGATATTATTCAAATTATTAGGATTTTATGAGGATATTATTATTAGTAAAATTTGAACTTTTACTATAGTAAAATATTTTTTGTAATATTATTTGTTCCAAAGTTACTGCAGTAAAATGATAAAATTTCCGCTAACTTTTAATTAACTGAAATTTAATTAAATTTTATATTTTGAAAAGCTGATAATATTCTTTCTCTTGTCTTAGCGAATAAGTCTACAAAGTTTGGTTAAGTTTTAGCCCAATCATTAAAGAAAAGACGTGGGATATGCATATGTGCACACCTAACTAGAATAACATTTATTTATATTAAGACACAGGAAGCAGCACTTTCGATAATAAATTTCTAAATATTTAGATAAAATTTTTTATTGCCTCTCTTTTTTATATATAAAATTTAAAATAGCAAATTTAAAAATCAGGGAACTTTTAAAAAGGCAGAAATTTTATGATACAAATAGAATTACTTTTTTTGAACTTATCTTTTTAATGAATCCATCCAGTTTTGAACGGTATAAAAAATTGCCAACCAGTTAAAATTATTGTTATTATTATTATTATTTATATCTCGTAAATCATACTGATATAACAAAAAGTTTACGAAAAAATTAACTTCCAGAAATCTTAAAATTAAAAAAAAAAAAAATGACTCTTTCATTTTCACTATGAGTTATCAGTCTTGCACTCTCGAAAGTAGTAGCAACTTTTAATTATCTCAATCTCGCTTTTATTTCAAAATTCAGTTCATTCTACTCGACAAGATCTATCAAAGTAGAAGCTGATATTTATTTCAATGAAACGATAAAACATCTATTCAAATTTTATGATAACCTATAATTTTATTTTGCTTCTGTGTTCTTTATATTTATTGTTTCAGCTAAGACTTTTAATTATCTAATCTTTATTGAAATATGTTGAGCTTAGAATATTTAATCTTTGTGCCTTTTTTTCATTGTGCCTAATGTCCTATTTAAACTATTTATAACGTCATAATTTTGAAAAATATTTGTAATTAATTTTTAAATATTTATTATTATTAACATTTTAATTACTTTATCCATAATTTAATGTTTTGTGTATTTTAAAGCATTTAAATGACAAATTTTCCTAATGCCACTACACACTTTTTATTTTCGTTTGCAATTTGGTTCTTAAATTCGATTCTGTCTAAACCTTTCCAATATAGTTTTTTCTTTTCCAAAATTAAAATAATTTAGGGCTCTCATGGGTCAAATAAAGTATAAATAGCTATATTCTGCTAAAATAAAAACAAAAATTAACTATAGGTGCAATTTTGGAGCCATTGGGGTTGAGGTGACCATATAAAATACAGTGGATACGGGGAAAAATTGCACTAACATATGAATGTAAACACAGAAAACCATTGGGACGTACATTTCACTATATTCCCCACTTACTTAATCCCTTTGGGTGATTTAAAAATATCAGTGGGACATATATGTCCCGGTGGGGCCCAAAGAGTTAATATTAAGATTTTCAAGCCTAGTCCGATTTCTCCCCTCATACAATATTCAAGTTTTCTCAAAATTCAATTTCCAAATATTAGTAAGTTAAATCTTGGTTTGATTTATTTAAACATATATTCCGTTTTGTATAATAACGACGCAAAAGAAAATGTAATTCTTTTCCTAACTTTTTTGTAACTTTCTATGCTTGTTGTTTATTGATATTCTAAAATTTAACGAATGCACTTTAATTATACTATCAATCGTTAATGGAAATCGAGAAATCTGTGACCATTCAATGTCATTCACTTTTAATAACATTTTTCAAATGACATAAAAGACCATATGAAATTCATAAATTATAATATACCATTTAGATAAAATTTAGCTACATAAACATTTTCATTAAAAATTTACTTTTTAGTGCATGTCACGAGAAATAAATAGCATCCCCACGAAGAATAATATCCATATTAATTTAAACAAAAAGCCACCTAAATGCTACTTGAAGCATCATCATATCAGATATTTTGGGATTTAAATCTAATTACAGTTAAAGATACATTTTATGTAACAAAAAAATACCCTTTAAACTTTAAAACATAGATGAAATGTTATTTCAATTATTTCTCATTTAGTTTTTAGAAAAAATAATACCAGAAGTAACAAGCTTTAAAAAATCTTTTCATGTTTATGTCTCCAGTACAGCATATCATCTCCTGCCGTGGATTTATCCTTAGTTTCTGAATGTTATCAGGGGCGACAATCATTCAATTCCCCAAATATCTAGACAAGGCGGTGATAATTCATTTAGACTGCACTCATTTTGCAATTTTGAATCAAATCATTTTTCTGTTTTATTTTTATCCAAAAATGTAAAAGTAGATACGCAAGTAAGAAAAACTAAGCGTTAGAATTAATAATTCACCAGACTGTAGCCAAAAGATACGCTTAATATTCTCTTAAAAAGAGAATTAAGTAAAGATAGAAGCTTGAAAACTCATTCTCCCCTTTCCATGTCAATAGAAGAAAAGATCTGTTACCTATTCCACCATCTTTAGGTTACATTATTTCTGTTTCAGCTTCCACGTATGTTGCGATACAACAAAACAGAACAAAACTCTTCTAATGAATTAGTTCCTCAAAAAGAAAGAAATTATAATACTTATTTGTATGATATCAATCCGATCCTGGATACAAAGTAGGAATAAAAATCTCTGTTTAACTGTGTGGATGTAAGAAATGAGTAAGAGACTTTTGCACTTTTAATTCTCGCATATTTCAAGCATAAAGCGCTTTCTGTGCTTAGATTTATCGTACACTGAATGGAATAGAAAATCCACAATGGTACATTATTTTTCATCTTTAACCGATTCTGTCCAACACACATTTATAATTTTAGTCAAAAGGTATTAAATTTTATCCTTTTTGGGTTAAGGTTTATGTAAGTTAACACATTTTCATATACACAAACAATGAAATCAATCAATGGTTACTGTTCATTTCAGAATTCTAAGATTTGGATTATTGTACTTTACTAAGAGATGGTATGCAGAAAGATCAGTGGTTGTAAAATCTCCTAATTCCGCGAATAATCTACACTACTAAATGTAAACAAATCCTTTCATGTTTCCTCTCATCCCCCCTTTTTTTTTTGACGAAATAAACGCCTTCTAACGCATGCGCAAAAGCACGGAAGATTTCTGTATCCGAGAATGAACAGAACCTCGCCAACAGATATTTTAATCGAAAATCTGATGCAGATATTATTATAACGCTTTCTTTTATTTAAAATAGAAAATGTAAATTTAAGAGATAGAAATATATACGAAATAAATTTCCCCAACGTAACACATTTTTCAGTTATTTTTTTCCCATGCACATAGTAGGTGCATAGACAGGCATACATTTTGCAAAGAGATTTCGGAAACTGATACATACTTACAATTTTGGTGGAAAGATATTCAAAATAAAAGCTACCAAAAAATTTGCGAATTTTTTTAATCCAGTAAAATATGAAACAAGACAATTCAACAAAAACTAAAAATCTTCATAAATCCACAAAACCTTTTGTGATGATAGCAATATTATTTTTTCATTCCTTACATAATAGCATTAATTTAATAAATTCCGTAGTTTTAATTAAATGCAATATAATTTTCTTGATTACTTGATTCTTGATTACTTGATTATTTTGGTTATCAAATAAATAAATAAAAGCACGCGCTATCAAACGTGTATTGTGTGAGAGAAACTTATTCAGCCATGTATTGGATGATAGTTTTTTTCACTTCATGACATTCTAAATGTCCATTTCACAAAGACGCTTCCTTGCAGATAATCTATATAATATAATATGTGTTTGATACAGCTGTCATACAACCCGTAAAATACAATATAAAAGGGCTATAAATCTTAGCCATGTCTTCAATTCTCAAAATAATCAAAGGATAATTCAAGTTTTCAGTTGAATAGGGATATATCGGAATTTATCTTTTAAGAAAATTAACTTAGAAACAAATTAAAATGCAAGCTGTGCAAAATTCAGTTTTAAAATTTTGTCATAAATTGAGAATTACACCTTGAGAATTACCAAATTAAACTTACCTTTCAGCTTATTTAATTAAAAATTATTCCTAAAATCACTGATATGCGTTTGACTGCTTTATATCGGTCATTCATTATCTTTCGAAAATCATTATTGAACGAAAGCTTTTAACTAAATCGGAAGCTTGGATGCTATTGGAACTTGTTAGGAAATCAAACACATCTAAAATACTAAGATCCACAGGAACATCACAAATGCAATTGTAGGCTTTAAAATAATTTTTGAAGGCTAAAAATGCATGCTCAAATCTCTAAGGTTATAGACGAACGACAATGCGAAATGGAAATAGATTTTCATGGTCAGATTCCGAAATATTAGCACGGAAGACTAATGTTTAGCACATTCACTTAACTACTGATATCAGAATCTAGATTCAAATTATCCAAAACCGACTACAAATCATAAGTTTGTATTTTCGTAGATTTTCTGCCACAATAAGTTATGGTATTGATTCCAAAAAATGGCAGAAGAGCACATCATCGAGAAATTATTGTTGTAATGTTTTATTTTCCGATCAATCATATTTAGAAATTCATTGAGATAATTGGTATATAATAGAAAGAACACTGTCCTAGAAACAATCATGCAAGAAAGGGCTATATTGAGAGAGGGGTTGTTGTTGTGTAAAGCCGACCACCTCGCCACCAATGAACGAAGCAGTATCGACAAGTCTTTTTTGTGGCCGATTGCTATCTTCAATATAGTCCGTCCATAACACTGACAGATTCACCAAACTGACATCGCTTCGAGAACAGATCACCCCCAACCACAAATTGATCAATCACTGACCTTCCTCCTCAGCTCCCCGTTCACCTATCTTCCTATTAAACAAGGAACAGGCCATCATTTAAAAAAATTCTCTTCGAAATTTCCAATATTCCTCCAAATTCTCGTTTCACAGTATTTCAAATCGAAACAATTGAGAAGGGGGGAGGAGTAATATTGTAAAAAATTTCGTTCGACATTTCTTTCAATAGATAAACCGACTTCCACATGTTTTAAAATAGATCTCTAATGTGTTTGTTAGAATCGATCTCTAAAAATGCATTTTTTTCTTTCATACATATGTGGCTATTTTTCACATTACTTATCGTTAATATTGATAATTTATCACCATTAAATCTTTTATTTATCCACAATATTTCCCAAAATCTCGGTATCCTTTATTGATTTCAGAAATGTAAAGACTGTTTCATGTTGAATGGTACAAAAAAATACTATAGGACGAATTCTGTAATTTATTAACTTAGATGAATCAAAATTAAACTGAAACTACAATTATACGAGTTTTATCCAACAACAGCGAAAATTCTTCCATTAATAATGTCGCTGTTAGAGATTACTAGGAGAAATCGTTCGCCGCCGTCATTATCAAAATGGCTTCATCCGTGCAAGAGAAAGCATTCTAAGTTTTCAAATATGCCAAAACATCTTCGTTTATCATCGTTCAAAGAGAATTTTGCGCGATATTTAATAAAGAACTATCGCATTGTCACAACATTTAACGATGGGTGAAGCAGTTTCAGGAAACAGGATGCTTATGTAAGAAAACCAGTAAAGGACGAACACCCACCAAAACCAAAATGGTTGAACAAATTCTTGCAAAGTTTTTACAAAAGCCTGAAAAAACAATGCGTCTCATGAGTGCAAAAACTGAGCAACCTCGAACAACGGTGTTACATATGTTCACTGATGAGTCGGACTCATTAGCAGGGATATTCTAACACGAGCATGGCAGAAATAAGAATATCGCATAGATATTTGTCGTGTCACCTGAGGGGGACACACAGAGAACAGCTATAAAAGTTTGTATAAATCTAGTTTCATTGAAAATTTTGACTAATAAAGATAAATTAATTACAGAATTCATGGACTTGCTTTATTTTTTCCCATTTAATATGAATCACCCTATATTTCCCAAGTATGTTTATGTAAATAATGATAATCGAGAACGGCCAAGAAGTATGACACAAACCTTTTATGCAGGATTTGTGCAGAACGCATTCTTGTTCTGTGGCGTGGAAGACGAGTCCTCTGGGGCAAAAGTACCTGAGAGGCCCTTTGTCACTGCATATGAAGGCACTTCTGCAGTTAGTGGGATCCGGTATCAAGCGAGGAATCTTTCCAGAGGATGACGTTGGACATCGTGGAGCCCATGTGAAGTCGGATTGAGAATCGGCTGATGGGAAAGTATCTACAGTTACCAATACCGTTCCGAGCAGGAACGAAAGAAAAACCATAATTTTAGCCATGGTAAAGAACTAGTAAGCTTCTTCGCTATAGAAAAGAGAGATAAAATAATGACAGATGGAATAAATTATTTAATCAGTCCTTAATGAATATCAATAGAGGAATGATTGAGCATTACAAAAAGCAAGAGCCTAATTCAATCTTGTAATAAGCCAACTGATTATAAAAGCGTATGATTTCCTTGCATTAGCATCATATCATTGTGTAAAATATGCAATTTTTATTAGGTAGGTCTTAATGCTTTAATAATTACTTTCCACTATTTATCATTATTTGCTTTTTAAAGTAGTATGATTTCACTTTCATCGTCAAAAGGTAAGTTTTTTTTTTTTTTTTTTTTTTTTAAGAATTTTTTAAAAAAACCTACACCCAAAATTAAATTTTATAAAATTTTATTTTTAACCAGTGGTCTCTTCAAAAACTTTTAACATACTCTTTAGTAAAGGTGTTAAACCCCTTCTTCCCTGTATGAAATTGTGGGCCTTGAGTAAAGCCCTCGATGTCTTACATAGCAGTGGTGAATAATAATTACGAAATAAAGATCTTTGGCGTGAATCTACAATTTTTACTTAATCTAGAGTAAAAGTAGTGATCTTTGGAGATTTTTTTGCACAATTAATCCTTGGCATATCGTTAATATACAAGTACCTGAAAGTCCCATATGTGTTTTTGGTGTTTTTTATTGATTTTTTTCATTGAAGCCGAGCCAAAATACAAACCAATAGACGACAAATCTTCAGACAGAAGACGGTTCAAAATTTAATATGGATCTACCTTTAGAATACTAAATTTATAAGCCTAATTTTATTTAGCTAAAATATTACGTTTTATCTATTTATCGCATTTACACTCAAAAATACGTCAACAGAAGGTCAACTTGCTGTCATATTTCGTTCAACATTTTATACGAATCTTCATTTTTTTCACTCGGAAAAATAATTAGATGTTTGATTATTTACCTAACACAAGAACTTGCTTATTAATCCAATATATATATATATATAATTGTTTTAAATTGAATTTTCCCAAACATTAATTTACATCTTTTTGCCACTATGTTGATAGTTTTAACAATCAAACTTAAAAAATAAAAACATAAAATACCAATGCACTATCTTGAATGTTGCCTGGAAAAGACATCCTAGTGAAAGGTTAAAATTTTATACAAAATTTTATTCGTGTAATTCCTTAAGTTTTGTAGTTATAGGATAGCCAGCTGACAGACTTCCTATTAAGGGATTTTAATCAAAATTTGATAGAAATATACAAGTTTAGTGTTGATGCATCATACTAAATTTCACCAGTCTAGCTCCATTTTTAAGTTGTCGTGTTCTGAGACACGTAGACAGATATATTTCCGAAAATGTATTTTTCGAACTCAAGGAAATCAGAATCATGGAAATTCATCAAAATTTCGAATTCATTTTTTTAACGATTTCAGTACTTTCTCTAATCAATAAGTTTAGTTTCCGCTTATATATGATAGAAACTTCACATAAAGTGCCGTATAAAAAATAGTGCTTAAAAAATTAAAGGAAATTTCAACTTCTACTCCGAAACACCGCAACATGATAATATTTTAATTCCATTAATCTTTTTTTAATTTCATTTTTTTAAGTTATTCTTAATAATAGCAAAGATAATGTGCAAATAAAAAAACAGTATTCGATATCATCATCATATACTTGAGTATAAGTAATTATAACAATAAAAAGTATTGTTGCAAAATATACTTAAAAATTTTTTTTGTAATTTATTAAAGAGAAAAAAAATGTTCAGAAATATAACTAATATGCTAATAACTGGAATTTGAAATATAACTAATAACTGGAATAATAATTAAAAAATAACTGGGATAATAAAAACAAATATAACTAATAACTAGAATATGAAACGGATACAAAAATGGTTTTTGTGTGATCACATGCCTTGAACAATCTGAAGTAATCATTTCGTTTGATTCTTATTTAATTTTTTATTTCAATAAAAGTAATTATGTGCCAAATTTGGTGATTATAGGACCAACACACTTCATGATTGCATAACATGATAATATCATACTAATCGTTATAGATTATATCTAATCTACAAAGTTTATCATGCTCAAAATCAAATAATCTGAATTTGACGTAATACTTTTCACGCCAAACGATATTCATAACTATTTTAGAATAATCGCGGTGAATAAGTGTTCTACTAATGAATGATACAGACTGGAAAAAATTCAGATTTTCTTTTACTTCAAATTATTAGATTTTTAATTGTTCTTAAGCCATTCATTCATATATTCATTTTATTCTTTATCATCTTTATACAAATCTGCAATGTTGATGTAAGGGCTACGTGAAAAATTTTTATTCCTTTATCTAGTTTATTTTTAAGTCATCATGTTTACAAATACAAGAAAGGATAATTCATTGTAAATTCACTTTGTTTAAAATATAACTTCGTTCTTTTGATATACATGACCAAATGTCAAATTTCAATATTTGACATCGTTATGTTTCCGAACTATCCTGTTCATATATACACGAACAGGAAGACAAATATAATTCCAAAAATGTATTTTTTGCACTTGTTGAGGTTTAAATAAGTGGAATTTGACTCAAATATTGATATCGAATAAAAAATTAATTAAAATTAAAAATAAATTCATAAAACTTGAAATCTTTTAGTAACTCAAATGAGTTGCAGAATTAGAATTAAAATTTATTTATTTAATTCTCAGAAATTTATATTTTAGGCTAAATTATCTAAGAAATTTCAAACTAAAAATATAAAACTTTAAGAAGATTAAATTATTTTTATCATCAATTTAAATTAAAACAATGTTTTTAAAAAATTTTTAAAAATGTTTATACAATCGCAATAAACACTATTTATTATTAAATTTAATGACGTCTGAAAAACACTTTATTAAAAAAAAAAAAAAAAAAAAACTAAGCATGAAACAAAAACGAATTTTATTACATACCGGTTAGGCAACAATCCTTTGCTGTGATGAACTAAATCTGAAAATGAAAATACTTTATTTCAACATTTCCATTAATAAAAGTTAGAACAGATAATCTTATTAAAAATCATTGTTATCTTTCGCCATACGAACCGCGTGAGTTATTTGCATCAAAATGAAAATAAACATATCTATCACGACTAATTTTATCTCCTAAATTTATCTGCACTCGAAAGATGATGGTGCAAAATCAGCGCAAAATTTGAAAGGGAAGGGTGTCTATCGGTATTTTAAATTAATATACTTATTAAATTGTATTATTTATACTCAAAAAAATTTTATATAACTGTAATTAACACAATTCAAGATTTAATATGAAGAGAGAAATTATTATTTTATTTATAGAGATTTAAATTTTAATTTAGTTTCGCGGCTTTGTTTCCATAACTAAAAAAATTTTGGGAAAAATCGAAAAAAATATTATGGCTTCAATGATAGTATAATCTTGGTACAGAGATAAAATAGAATATCTTGTTTCTTATTTAGCTGGTCTGGTTTTATCGCGTGGCTATTCCTTCGTTTGTTTCGAACAGAAAGTTTGGGGCTTTATTTTACTATCGAATTAAAGATCTTAGAAAGGAGTTACTCTAAAATTGTTTTTATTTCGAAAATTTAATTTGCAACAAATTAATAAGAACATGATTGTAATCATCTTAAACATTCGTTGACAGAATATTCAGTTTTCAAACGCTTGTAAATCGATTTAAATGAATGCAGAAATAAGGGAAAAAAACTTATTACTGATAAATCAAACTTTTAATTAATTTCATGATTATTTTATTTAATTAACTTTATTTAAACTTTTAATTAATTTCTTGACCAAATTAACCCTTATGTTCATTTTGTATACCATACATACAACTTTATAAAAATATATTACCACTATAAAATAATTTTTAACTTAGTTTTATTAAACAATTTTTATTACACGATTTTTGTTTAATTTTTTTGAGGTTTTTTTTATAGCGTAAAGAAGCTACCTATATACATTTTTTTTTGCCTTTTTTTCAAAAAAGCCATCTTGCCACGATTAGGGTTAATTTCATGATAAAATTTCTTTATTAAAACGTTTTTATTTTAGTCAAAATGCACCAAGTTATTTTATTAATTAAGTTTTATATCATGATCATTTAAAAAAAAATAAATGATACAAAGAAAGTTTAAGAAAGCTCACTGCAAAAAAAAGAAAGATAAAAGAACAGTTTTACTAAATTAAATATAAAAAGAAGCGATTGTAGTCTTTAACTTTCTTTTCAAAAGGTGAAATTATGTTTTCCCATTTCTCTTAAATTTCCGTGTATAAAACAAAACTGCTGAAAGAACGCGAAATGTTTAATATGTAAAACTAAAAGTTTGATCCTTTTGCTTGATATTATTATTCCTTATAAATAATTTCTAATAATTTCCAAATTGAATAAAATCTGTCGTAGATGTTAATCTTAATGATTCGTATGCAAATGATTATCTTCTAAAACACTGTTTATGATATAATAATACAAAAATAAATTTCAACAGAACTTGGAATCAGCTGATGTAAATCATGCTGAAAAAGGAATTTTGGAGAATATGTATATACTTTCGCAATAGAATTGTTCTACACATTTCATTGATTTTTTTCCTACTTTCTCGAATATGAAGTATAGTGAAAGTATAGTAATTATCAAAAAGTCCGAACTCCCACGTTCCTCAGTTCGAAAAACACATTTTTGGAAAATGCTCGTCTGTGATTAAGATAACTCAAAAACGCTTTGATCCAGACGGATAAAATTTGGTATATGGTCTTTATAACAAATTTGTAAATGTCTACCAAATTTCGTACAAACACCATTCAGAGAAAGTCTGTCTGGCTGATTGTTTGAATTTAATTTAACACGATAACTACAAAACGAAGTGAACTAGATAAATAAAATTCGATGGACAGAATTAACATGCACAGTCTAGACACTTTTCAAATATTGAGCCAAATCCAACTAGGGATTGACCATCTGTTGATCTGTAGTTTCAGAAACATATAAATGTGATATTCAAGGAGGCAATGACTTAACCCTTTCTAGGGCCGTGGGAAGTATGCTTCCCACTAAATTTATCAATATTTGTATGAAATTATGTAGGTTGGCATAAGTTCTGACAAATTTTTTTAGAAAGACAGAAACTTAGATGCTTTAGTTCTTTATCTCAGACAAAAGGATGTGTCTTGATTTCTTACTTAATTATTAATTAACCAAATTAATTAATGAATCAAATTAAATTTATCTAATAAGCTAAATGAATCCTTTTTCTTATTCTAATTTCTAGCCTAAAAATATTTTTAACATAATATGACTAGAAAAAAATTGCCCTTTAAAGGATTAAATATATCAAATTTGGTATACGATTTTGTGGGTTGTATGACAGATGCGTACAACCATTTGCGTATAGCTCATAAAAAAGCCAATAAATCACGCGTAGTTCTTTGAAAAAAGGGGGTAGGGAGTAATTAGTCTAGGTTTGCTAAAACATATGTTTTCTGTGTGCAAGAGTATTTGGCGAGAAAGTGTATTGGTATTTTAACTAAATTTTGATGCTTAAACACAGGGAAAAAACTTTTGTCTCTATGTGTATATGCTGGCTCTGTACACACCTTGCCGTCTGCCTATCAAATTTGGCAAATATATATTTTGGAGGGTAGGAAAGTGATTTTTTGAATTTTTAATTAGAATTTTAATTTATCAAAAAATAAGAGAATTATTTGATAACTTTCTAAAAATTTACAGTAAAAAATAGTTTTTACTTCCAAATCATATAAATTCTCTGCATTATTCATTCAAAATCAAAGTATGCTAAATATAGTTCTCATGAAAGGAAAATCAATGAACTTTAAAAAAATCCGAAATAGAAATTCCATTCTAAAAAAAAAAAAAAAATACACCTGAACTTAACTATTACCATCACAAACGATTCCCATTGTTTTAAAATAAGTGGATCATTTAAATGTGCATTTCAGCTAATTAATAGCACATAAATCAATAAGAGAATTTAACAATGATAAATTTACTACTATTTGAAATTAAATCTGTTCAAAGCATTTGAATTTCTGGAACTCAAATAAATAATTCAAATACACATGAAATAAATAATTTAAGAAGCCTGATATAATAAAAATACATCTTATCTTATATTTAAAAATCTAGTATTCTCTTTTATGTGAAAACTTTATCTTTTCGTACGTAAATATAAACGGAAGATCTTGACTATAAAACATACATGCTATCTAAGATCTGTATTCTTTTTACAGAATAAAATTAAGCAAAGACTGATAAACCAATAAAATTAATGATTTTTTTTTTAAGTTTTAAGATAATTTACGTAAGACATAATATTTTTTGTATTAATATTTTTAAATGCACTGAATTGCATATTTTTTTCTTCCAAATATACGTGTGTTAAATTTAGTATCTCTACGTCCAAGGGTCGATATTTTAAATAGAATGATAGACGCATATATATACATTCACTTTCATTCTTGGAAGAAAATCTTATTTTGTTAATTAAAACTTTTAGATTAAAGTCTGAATATTCCACACTTTAATTTTTGAATAATTTTAAACGAAAAATTTGGAGATATCTGTGAAATTTAAAATATATGCTTCCGTGTTCAAAGCCAATTTTTTCCACCCCCCCCCCATCCTTTGTGTGTGTGTGCGTATGTTATTAGGTAATTTTTTATTTAAGTTCCTAAAACAGTCCTTATTTTATTTTATGAATTAAAAATAAAACTCAGGATATTTTAATGGAACATTACAAATGGAAATGGAATAATAATACGTAAGAAAGCATTTTTCACAATTTTCAAACTTATCCCGCATTTACTATTTATTTGATTTTTATAATATTGCAGTGTATTGAATACTATGATCTAAGAAATCATTTAAATTATTTTTTTGTACATAGTAGCATTAAAGAATTAATGCTCTGTGAAATATTCCTTCAAATCCAATACAAACTGACCAAACTTTTAGCCTATATTGAGAAAAAAAATTATAACTGTTACATAAGTATTATAATGTAGTTTTTTTTTATTTAGCAATATACTAATAGGAAATTATTCATTTTATTTTAATTACAAGATTGCAAATTTCTATAATGGAAATACTATAATGGAATACTGAAGATTTAATCAAAGTTTCATGTATTATGAATGAAAGTAAATTACAGAAATAGAAGTGAATGTTCACTTATATAGTTATGAAGAAATGAAACATCTCTTTAAAACTTCTTTAATGTTACAGCAAGAGTTTCTTCTGCAATGCAGGAAAAGAAGTCTGACTTTATTTTTTTAAATAAAGAAACTAATGTTCTAAATTCATTTGCTCTTAAAATATTATATGGATCTCGACTGGACTTCTGAAAACTATGGGCTCATTGTGAGATAACCAGACTTTTTCCATAGCAAAATATCTACAAATTGTGCATTGTTTTCACGAAAAAAATCGCTTAAGAACGTCCGAATCAATGGTAAAATCGAAAGATGCCCTTGAAGCCATTTCTATTAAATATAATTAAATTCCCAAGAGATTTGAATCTACTATACAGGAGCTGTTATGTCAACAGTCCAAAAAAATTATTTAAATAATTCTAATCTGAGGGGGGGGGGACAAGATTTTTAAATAGGTAAAGTTGGCAATTGTCAATGAACCCCTCAGCTCTTGATAACTTTTAATAGTTGTAGAAAGGTAAATAGTTTTATACTTTCATTTAATGACAGTGGGCCGTGCAGTCAAATTTATTGAAGTTATAATTAAAATTATAAATTAATTTTGAGACTTTACTCTAGTAATATTTCTAATTGCCATTTACTCGTTATGCTATTTTATAATTGTAAAAAATTTGAAGCTTTACAGTTTAAAGAAATATATTCCCTCCTTTTACAATATTGTTTAGAGTGTTATATAAAGTTTTCTTTTGTTTTCGATATTTTGCTTAAAATTAATTTTACGTCTTGACAGTGCACTTTTTTTATTTGTACAATATTGAAATGGACTTTTTAGAAAGGGACTTGCGACTTCAGTTTTCAAAATTTACTACTTAAAATTGGTGAATAAAAATTAAATTAAAATCAATAAAAAATTTGGAGGGAAAAAAGGGCTTTGAGATTTGCATTATCTCAGGGCCAAAGGAAGGTTTAAAACGGCCATGAATTCTTTTGAAATTAGAAATAATTACATTGTTTAAAATATGGAAAAAAACGCATAGCTAATAAGTAAACATTTCAATAAAGGGGTAGATGTATATTGTTGAAGAGTATTTTACCAGAACTTCATTCAACACTATTTTTAATGACTTTTTGTACATATAAGAACGATCTTTAATGAAATTAAAGTTTCTGAAGAACATATACTACATATATTAATGTAAAAATCCTTTTTCTTAATTTTGTTTTATATTTAACAGTAGATTTTGATTATAGTTTAATGAATAGTGCAACTAGAAGAAAATTAAATTTGAATTCCGCTAATATTTCCTACAAATTTTCGCAGGTACAAATGATCAGTTAGCAAAATATTAATATACTTCTGATTTAGTAAGCTGCTTATTTTACGCACCTTATACTTAAAATATTTCATACATAAAGTGCAAAGTCGTATAATGAACAAATAATTTATCTTTATCAGAGTACAGATTTTTGAAAAAAATGTAACAACATTTAAATTAAATCTACGATGATAAACAGAAAAGTTTAAATTTGAATGGCGTTCTACTCTGGAAACTGATTTTTTAAAGACAAATACAAATCCCTCCTTACAAATCCTTCCAATTCCACTAACCTCATTTAATTGTACTTTAAATTTAAGAAATAATTTTTAATTGCCTATATTTAAATAACGAACTTATTGAATTAAATAAACGAATCAAGAAGAAATAAATCAAAAATTAATGAAACGCAAACTCTTTCGTTTAATGCAAAACGTTATATTTATGTAAAGTAATGCATTTATATCTGAAATCTAGAAAAAATGATTATTATTTCGAAGTGGGTACACTATTTATATGAGCAGAAATATCTTTCCCCAATGTTTTTATCTTACATTTTTAAATATATACATTGAAAAGCAATCCATCTTTCATAAAAAGCAAGTAGAAATTACTCCTATAGTATTAAAACGCATGAAATTATATTAATGAACGTATCGTTAAGTATTCGAAATTGTGTCAAACATCAGGCTAACTCTCGCCAAATATGACACTTTTAGATAACGTTTAAGATGTTGTAACCTCTTCTAGAACTGAACCTTCTCAGTAACACAACCGCATTGTAAACGAGACAACTGATTGACAGTTTTATGATTCGTACGCAAATGGTTGTACGCATCTGTCCCACTACCGATTTTGTGACTACAATTGTAGTTTTGTGTCAGATTTTTTTTCCAATCGGTTAGGAAAAACCTGCCTAAAACACAAATTCGATTTTCGGATACTGTTAACCGCATGTCAGGGATGAATCGTCAAATAACTCGCCAATAATCACACGATATATTCATTAAAAATGCTGTATTTACGTCAAAGATTAATATTCCGTTACTATTATATCTCAATACCATGCAAGGCATTCTCTGGGTTAATACATTTATAAGAGAGTATTGCGGATTGAATCGAGCGAGGATAGAACCTGGGACCTTCTGGTTCGCAGCCCAGTAACATAACCACGATACAAAAGCAATTGTTCGTGCAGCGTAGTTGTTAACTGGCTTATAAGCTTTCACTACAAAAGTATGTGAGAAACTTTTGAAGAGACCACTCTAAGTGGTTTAAAATAAATGAGATTTACAGAACAATAATTTATTTACATAATCACTGACCAATATCAAAAGAGAATTGTTCAATTTATTTATATTATTCAATTATTTTAATAATATATTTTTATATAATTGAACATACTGAATGGATGAATACTATCTCCAATTATATTTGAAATATTTCTTAACCAAGAATTTTCTTTATTTCAAATTCCTCGATTTCTTTATGTTTTATAACCATTATAATGAGTTTTTTTCTTTCTTTTGCTAATTTAGTTGTTTGGTTTTATGGCGCAAAGACCACACTTGGTCATGTAATGAAAAACATTTGATATCTTCGAATCATACGCAAAATTTAAAATGCATTACTACAGATAAGTGTAAATAATTTAATTTGTTGAATATCACTTAAAAATACATTAAGGTATATTAATTACATAAATAAGGCCGGGATAGCCTGGTTGGTAGAGCGTCGGATTCGCGTCCCTTAGGTTGCGAGGTCGAACCCCGCGTGCTTGGTGGCTGATGCGCGTTAAATCTGTCGTGGTCACAAAGTCCTCCATGTCGAGAGTAATACCACTGGGGGTACTGGATCAGGGGTGATCGTTCTCTGATTCAGGTCTAAATTACGATCTGTGAGTAAATGATATGGCTAAAATCGGCTGTCTTCGAACAGCGGGCTTGTCCATGGCAAGTGCCATAAGAAACAACAACAATTACATAATTGCCTTATAAAATGTAAATTGAATTATTAGTTAGCATTCTAAAGCGAGTTTCTTCCCATAGAAATATATATTTAAATATGTTTTTTGAATCATATAATGAAAATAACTGTTTATTTAAAAGCTGATTGGTGCATTTATAGTTGATACATTCAGTACTCGATAGGGGAATCAGTCTTGAATTCCTTCAGAATTTATGGGATGATGATTCTATAACTAATGTCACCGTTATATATATATATATCCTCAAGTTGATATGAAAAGTGAAGTAAAAATTATCTGTTCAGTTATTTTCATTTGACTATGAATCAAAACTATAAAATGTTTTTCAATATTTATCAAAGCGGGATATTAATATAGAAAATTTAATTATTACTTTTTATCAAGCAGTTCTCATCAGTCTTAATTTTAAATATTTTCTATAAATTATTAATTATGAACAATGAATTTTAATCATCTCTATTGAGATTATTAAAAGTTTCAATGATCTCTAAAAGAATATTACCAGTAATTAATCTTAAAACATTTGAGAATTTCAATTAAACCAGTTGCATTTCGGCAACTAATCGGTAATAACAATCTTGCAGTTATAAGCTAAAGTATTTCCTTCCTATGAGTATTTCCTTTTTGGTTTGATTAATTTATTTTAATTAGTTAATCAGCATAACTCTACTTACTCATATTACGGCATATTTTATATCATATTGAAACATATATGAAATCCTTAAATAATCCGGAATGTGTTTTATATGTGTAAACACTTTTGGCCACATTGCCTGCCCATTGAAGTCATATTTGTATTCGGTCACGATGGACTAGTGTCAGTGTTCGCTCCAAAATTGTAAAATCAAGAGTTCGAATTTCTATTCTATCAAATAACTAAATTTCGTTCTAGTTTAAGCCCGTCGTCTTGGTTAAAAGTCCTAAATTCAGTCTTGAAAGCTTGGAAAATGATAGTGGTTTAGCTGTCGCTCATGTTGTTTAATTAGGGTTCAAAATTAAATAACGATGAATATTTTGGGATAAAACAACTGAAGTGAGCATTAGTCTCTAAAAACTTTCAATCAAACAAACAAAGCAAAACTAAGAAAATCATTCCAATAGATCCAAAAGAATAGATTAACTGAGTTTTCATTTAAAAATCTCACCAAGAATGTAGGGCCGCGGTAGCCTGGTGGTAACGTCTCGGCTTCGGAACCGGAGAGTTTCCGGTTCGTGTCCCGATTCCACCGAAGAACCGTCGTGTAAGGGAGTCTGTTGCACGTTAAATTCGTCATGATCAAACGTTCTCCCGCTGGTGTAGAGAGGGGGGTGCCAGCTCAGGTGTCGTCCTCGTGATCTGACCGAGGTTCAAAATTACGAGGTCCGTCCCAAAATAGCCCTAGTGTTGCTTTAAACGGGACGTTAATATAACTAAACTAAACTCACCAAGAATGTATCAGTTAGCATTTGGTATGATTTGCTGGTGGTTATTTTTTTAAAATTTAATACTCAAAAAGTAATTATTTTTTTCGTTATGTTAATGACCAGTTTTGAAGCTACATAAGGGACGTACTTCCTAATTTTTAACCGTTCTAAACGACGAGTACGACATTTCAGCTTGCTGTCCTTTCTCCGAATTTCAATGTCAAGCCAGCGATA
Organism: Argiope bruennichi; assembly: GCF_947563725.1. Classification (NCBI taxonomy): domain Eukaryota; kingdom Metazoa; phylum Arthropoda; class Arachnida; order Araneae; family Araneidae; genus Argiope; species Argiope bruennichi. The sequence goes on from NC_079155.1 coordinate 14,089,221, forward strand.
ATTTCAACTTTTTACATATACCAAATTTAATGAATCATTCGCATAGAGCTTCAGATGCAATGGGTTTTCGGATCTAGATATCTCCTGTTCCGAAACCTAAATTTTACTGTTAGGTTTAAATTTATTATTTAATAATTTTTACTAAAATTTATTATTTCTATTAAAATTTACTATAAGTGTTACTAAATTTACCCATTAGTTTAATTGAATTAGAATCAAGTTTCGTTTTAAAGCAACAATGAAGCTATTTAGGGACGGACTAGTAATTTTGTACCACGATCAGATAACGAGAATGACAATTGAATTGGCATTCCTTCTCCAAACTTGCACACCACAACGGCGGGAGACGTTTAAAGGACGGATATAGCATGCATCAGACCCGCCTACCCAGTGGGATCTCGGGTCTCAGTGGGAACCTAGAACCCTCCGGTTATAAAACCCAGATCTTATTACCTGGCCTCCAAGCCCTCAGTATACAAGTATAGAACAAAGTTTAACCCTTTGACAGCGTAATTTTTAAAAATCACTATTTAGATGCGTCGTTTTCAAATGAGTTCAAATATTTTTCAAACAAAGTGAACTAATACTATAAGTTACACGATAATAATACGATTTAATAAAAATCTGTAATCGTAAAAATAAACACTTTAAACTGCGAAAACGCAGGATTCAATAGAAAATGGGCTGATTGCCAACCTACGGAATCGCGGGGTAAGTAGCTGGAGGGTTAATGATTCACTGTAGCATTGATACAGATAATAGAAATGTAAACTTTCAATATCATGCTGAACACATTATGAAGATCGGAGAAATAAAATATAAAGTGGAACTTCTAATTTTTGAAATTTATTACCTTAAATGCAGCAGAAAAGATTGTCGCTAAAGCCATACATACTATATAACTTCCAAAGATATTATATTGGACCTTATTACAACCTCGCAGTCGTATCTTCAGAGAAAGTAAATCTTAAAATAGTCTTCAATATTCTTTAACTACTCCAATTAAATCAAAATAAAAGTGAAGTTTTATCCGTTTGGCTCTTTTATTATAATACGCTAAATTATTTAAAAGTTTATTTTAAAATGTATTAAAAAACCCTGGATTTTTTTTATATCTTAGAAACTTGATGTGTTTGATTTTATTGAATAGAATATGGAAATAATTCGATTCTATTTATTACAACAGACTGCTTAAGCTGTAAATTAAAAATTCCAATATCCATATTAATGAAAATCAATATTACTATATGCCGTTATTCTTTATTATAATGCAACGTGTTTGACCTTTTATATTATCCCTGATATTTGCATCTTTAAATATTAAAAATATTAAAAATTTACCCACAAAAATTTAATTTCAAATCACAATCTATACGATTATATAATGTGAAAGAATATTAAAAAGGAAAAATCATAATTGCATTCAAAATAAATTTTTATCTGCAGTAAAACAATTGATATCCGAAAAAAGAACACAAACTGGTTACATAACATGAACATTATTTACATACAGGTTTAGAAAAATGCAATATGCAAAAAAGAAGCACTATAAGAATAGTCGATTGATAGAAGGCTACTGCACTTTCGAAAGCTCTGAGTAAATAATCGGGGAAAACGGCGATAAGCGTAACAATAACACTCCACAATCCTATCCACAGAAAAGACTGAGTACCTCTTCTTGTCGCTCTAACAGCATCCGTGGATGGTTTCGGTCTAAAACTCATCTCAATTTTTTTTAAAAGCTTAATGAGGATTTTTCGAATGTCATCCATAATATAACTCACATCCCTTTTCGATTCCTTCCCAATGTTTTCAATTATTTCTCCGAAATGATGGATCAAACTCTTGATCAGAAATTCATTTTGAGGATTTTTCTCGCCACTGATGTTGGCAAGACCTGCCCGGGTCCATATTTCTATTTCCTTGGCCATCACTTTCTCATTATTGTCCATTTGTATCTTCAAGTTCATAAAATGATTGAAGATCTCCAATCTAGCCTTTTCTATTTCGAATTCCAGCTCATCCGGTAAGACATTCTCATTTTCTATTCCAGAAGTGCACGTTTTGATTTCGCTTCTACTAGGATGCATTGCTGGTATGGTTTCAGAAAGTAGGGTGTTTCTTCGCTTTCTGGGTTTATCTTCTGCTCCAAAAAAATCCCCACTTATTCCGCTATCATTACAATATTCCGTTGATCCTGCTTCAGAAAATGTGGTACCTCGTTCCATTTTGGATATTCCATGCAAAATGGACTCGCATATCAGTTTTAAATTCAAACTAAAGATGAAATCACTCCTTCAAATTCCTAAAGAAAAAATGTTGGGTTTATTGAAAAACATTCGTGATATTTTATGTCGCTGAGTTATAAAATAGGAAAATTTTTATTTTAGACTTTATTTTTAGCGAATTAATCTCTTAGAACTACTATCTGAGTTTAAAATTTATATTTCCATGACTAGTTTGTTTTTTTAAACAATCATTTTCTACCAACTTTTCTATCCTATTATTTCATCCTTCTGAGATAAAACGAATAAGCAATAAAGGAACTGGATATAGTTAGGAAATTATCTTATTTTGAATTTCTGAAGTTGTTATATTAATAATATTCAATGAAACACTAGAGTTAGCATAAATTATATTTATTTGTAAACAATGATCTAGAAGCTGATGTTTCATTAACACGTTCACTGCCATGGCTCAAGCCTGATATTCGTACCGCCTATCTAATTTAACGACCCTTTTCTATATCTTAATTATAGTAGAGAAGTGGTCATCTAATTAGGTAGTTTGGTACAATTAGAAAATAGATATGACCAACAGGTGATGCTAATGGCAAAAAACGTGTTAAGATTGAAATTATTGCCTCTTTTGAAATCTTAGAGTATCCTGGTTCGAAAAAAATTCTGCATTCTAAATTTGCAAAAACGACATAAATTTTTATTGCAAATTGTTTTACAAGCATTAAGAAAGACAGTCTTTTAGGAAAATATATTTATGCAAGCAGATCAATAATTCATGGAATAATTAAATTTTAGTAATTCAAAGTTTATAACTAATAAAAAAATGAGTTCAAAGTTCTTGAAAGTTTAAAATTTTACTCCAAAATTCTAAGTTCATATTTCTTCCTAAAGATATAATATTAAATTCCCCTGCATTGAGTGACATATTATTCCACTAATGTTTTGAAGAATTACAAATCTAAAGCAAACCAAAAAATGACGAGAGAAAAAAAATATGATCTAAAAATAGGATGATTATCAATTAGACGGGGACCATTCGTCTAGTTTCTTGTTCAATTTTAAATCATTAGAATGGAAATAATTAAATCTTGAAATTGGATACAGCTGTCTAAAAAATAAGGAAATGCATATCTATAACAATTGAAATATATTTTCGGTTTATTACAGTTTGAAACTTACATAATGAAAATTTAATCATCAGTCTCTACCAATGTGTGTGTGTGTGTGTGTGTGTGTGTGTGTGTGTGTGTGTGTGTGTGTGTGTGTGTGTGTGTGTGTGTGTGTGCATGCGTGTTACTATAACCTACAGCCACCAAATCTCATGCATATATAATTTGGAGGATGAAAATAATCACCTCGAAAAGATGTTTTTCTTAAACTTTAATTAAAAATTAAGCTGAATTTCGCAGTTTTTCCCGAGATATTTAAAAAAAAAAATATTACTGCACAAAAATTCATTTACGCAGTTTCAAAACTTTCTTTTTAATTATATCAATTTAATAAAAAAATATTTGTTTGCCTAATTTCCAACGAAAGGCTGTATTGTTGTCACGAAATTCAAATCATTTTCATTGTTTCGCCAAATATTTGATTACGATCTTTTCTTTTTATTGTTGAAAGCTAAAATAGAAGCATTCTGTTAAATATCTGCATAATTTAAGAGACGAATAAATAAGTGAAGTTATATTACTGCGAAATTTAGATGAACCACACATTTATATCCTTAATAGCATTATGGTGCCGTGGTACTGGCTTGATTAGAAATCTTCATGCAGACAACGGACAGAACATATGTAAAGCAATTAAAATAAAACGGTTTTAATATCAGTTAATTTGTCTTAATCATATTAAGAAGTTATATTTAAACGATTTAACTGAAATTAAATTATCCAATATCGCTGATGAACCAACTGTTCACCAAATGCGATTAATAATTAAATATAGACAAACTTATTTTTTGTATCTACAAAGCTGAGAATTGTTTAATAATATTTAAAAGCTATTACTCAATAAGTTTCTATCTCAAAGAGAAGTATTTGCAAAAGACGTCTCAAGGAAAGTAAATACATTCTTATTAATTGTTACATAAATAATGAATGGCATACGTAAATTTCTCAGGATTTTTTTTTTATTGGAAATTTGAGAACAAAATTTACTACCGAAATCAATGTATTTATTTATTCTTGAAGGAATTTCCTTCTTGATGGAATTGTACCGAATACACATTAATGTGGAAAGAATGTAATAAATTCCTCCATTTTAACCCGATTTCATTCTTAATAAGTTTATTTTTGCAACTACATCTAAATATAATGATTATAATGTTGGATCAACTATAATCAACAACTTTAGAGCCTTTATTGAAAGAAAATGAGCTAAAATACTGATTGAGGAATGAGTGTTTCCAAAATTCCATTGGCCAGCATTTTCAACATAACTTTTACAATATTCATTCACTTTTGATAACTGATAAGATGCAAAATCTTCAGATTTTAATTAGAATAATTATGTTTAGGCGTCTTATTAATTATTTCTATAATAATTATTCTTAGAATAATTATAGAAATTGTTTATAGATTTTTTTAAAGAAAACTATTAACAAACACCGTATAAAAAGTTTCTCATATATGCAACAAATATACAACTTCCATGCTGTTCGATCAGCAATTTGAAAACAACTTCATACAGTATGAAAAATATTTATATTAGATCTGTTAAAATATATTTAAAAAATATTCTATCTAAAGAAATTCATCATTATGCAGTTCCCTTTTCGAAATTCTTACCTCAAAATGAATAGGAAAACTAACTGCTGCCAAATTTCAATTACAAGGTTAAAAATGCTTTACTGTTTCTACTCAACGTGTAAAAATGCCATATCTGAAGCAGCGTTCACACGAGGCCAACTATTGCCCGCAATAGAAGGTCACGCCTACCTCAGGAAGATCACGCGACCACAATGGAATAATGGCAAACAGTTGTCACAGCTGAGTAATTATTTGCCATGGTCTCATTACAACCACATAATCTTCTGAAGGTAGGCGTGACTTTCTATTGCGGGTAATAGTTGGCCTCGTGTGAATACTGCTTAAAAATAAATTATTATTTAAATTAAATATATCATCGGGCAAAATATATGAAGTTCAAAAAAAAATATTTTCTTTTTATCTTCTTATATAAATACATAATATCTATCATTAATTATTTAATAATTTTTTAAAAAATATTTCTTTATTCCGCCTGTGAATGTCTCCGAATAATGAGTTCACGGAACAAAAATGGAATGACAGTTAGCAATATTAATTTAATAAAATTAACGTCTTGTTACAAAATTACACTTGAATGAATTTGAATGAACTTTTGGATTAAGCTTGAATCACAGTTAGGTGATGAAACTACGTCACACCAAAGGAAGGTTCCTTGGATTTAAATCGCATTATCGTGGCACTTAGGGCGGATCTTGGACTGTATTGAGTTTCGAATCCCTAATCGTCTTGTATTGAAACTGAAGTTCTTCGACAAGATGACAAAGAGTTAGCGAAACAAACTTTTTATAAGGTTTTGACTTGAAAACTAGATTTATCACCATTATATTTGAGTTCTAACAATTTAAAATTTTCTCTTGCTTTCATTAGGCCTGCTCAACGAGAAGGTTTTCAAGCTAATTTTTTCATTATTGTTACTAACGGAAACAATGAATCTTTAGTTTAATCAGGTCTCGAATCACGATTCCTAGGTGTCGAAGCCAAATTCTACTATTAGGCCATTAAGATTCTTAATTATAAGGGAATATCTGGCGCACCGTTGATGCGCAAAAAAAGCTAAAGAAGATAAATTTAAATGATGACGTCATAATTCTTGAAATTGTTAAATATTTAACTAAATTTTTTGTAAGAATCACTAGTATCTCAATCTTTCTTTGTGCTTTGAAGGTTGTTAATTGGAGTATCGGAATGGAGACATATCTTGATGTAAGTTCTATAGTTTCACTTTTTAGAATAAAGTTTCCGAATAATTGAAAGTTTATTATCACAATTATTTTTCTCATTCTTAAAAAAAAATCAAATTCATTCTGCTTAAGGTTTTTACTGATTTATACACCGTACTTCACGATTACATCTACCTCCTACAATGTATATGCAAAAGATTATTGCATATCCGTAAAATCATCTTCCTGTAAATGAAATGCAATGTCTATTCTTAATTATATCAAATGCATTTAGTTTATCAATATATTGATACTTCAAAATTGTGTTAAATGAAACTTCTCCAACTTCAAAATATACAACTTAAAAATCTGCCTTCCTTTAATTTGGAACTTCTTGCTTTTCCATTAAGTGATGCTTCAATTTGAGTAGTTCTTGTACATTAAATCAAAATGCCGTATAGGATAAAGGCAAATCTCTGCCAATGATGTATACACGGGCTTCCTATTTTGGAAGAAAATCTTGCAATAAAAACTTATTTTTGAATGATTATGCTAGACTTGATTCTTTAGTTTCGACTCGGAAATCCTTGTTAAAAATGCACTGAATCTTATAATTAACAGAATTTGTATTGTAGAAGCCAGTAACTATGTCGAAATTTTAAACTAGTGTCCAGAAATAAGTTATGGAATTGTTAATCCATATATGGCTCTTGTAATTAAGCAAAATCTAAATATTTTAGTCTTTTCTCTATAAGAGCCTGTATGGTTTAAAAAAATCTGCGTTGATATACGTAATTAAGAATCTTTGCTTCACAATACAGTTCACTTTCATGATCTTATCATTTAGAAAAACGGCAAGCTGCTTCCCAAGTTCTACCAAGATCCGAAATGGAAAGTCATGGGAAGTATTCTTGTGACTGTCGCTGACTGTATGTGCTGCATAGCCACTTGGGGATTCGCAATCTACTTAGTTTTGTTGAAGTCTCTATTCATAATCGCCTACAGCATGCTTTGCCCTTGCAGTAGCAGTGATGTTTGTAAGTAACTTTCATTCATTTTGAAATGCATAACTTGAATTCAGTGTACTAATTGCTAAACACTATGCTCTTATAAATTACCTAATAAAGAATGCATACTTGAACCTCTCTCGCTTCTTATTAAAGGACTGCTACTGAAAAGTCGAAACTTTTGTCGTTTCAACAAAGCAAAGCTCGGTTTTTAAGGCTTGACAATTTTAGACTTGAAACGATGCAAACCATGATTTTCATGAACAGTAAACTAAACGCGAATTATTTCTCTAATTTATCTCCCCTTTAGTAAGAGTTCTTGCGCATGTGACATTTTTCCTGTGTTGTGTCCATGAAATCATTTGCGAGTTTGACGCAATATGACCAAATATGGCTTTAGTATCGTAAAACTAAACCCCAGTTCTTCTCAATGAGGGCTAACTTCTTGCAGATGTTAATGGGAATTTGAAATTACCTTTCCTCCTCCTCCGCTCCCTCGATTATCGAGTATACTTTGAATGTCAAACTTGATGTATGTAAAAGGTGAGCCTTTTTTAAAAATGGCTGCCATATTTGCGTGCATGCGCAATTTGAGATCAATTTCATCCAGACTGTTTCTTCGTAGAAAAACATTATGCTTCAAAATTTGGATTTTATGAATAGCATGCAAGTCTTTAGAAGCTTTTTTGTAGTTTCTACCGTGTTCGTAACTGCGTATGAAACGCGAAGAAAACATCGATGCATGCCGATCCTCCTTTTCGTGTTGATTCTCTACGTACTCGATAAAGTTAATTTTCCCACCCACAGTTCGTAGCGTGATTAAGACAAGTACGATCGAAATTTTTTCTTGTTATAGCGAGAAAATTCCGACGAGTCGAATGTAGTTTAGATTCTTTTCTAACGTTACTGATTGCTTGGAATTGGACACTTATCGAATGAAATTTGACTGCGATTTCTGTTACGACTTCAACAGTTATATTATATCCACCTAAATTATGCTTAGAGATCCCTAGTTTTTAGACTCTGGGAACAAATCTTGCCTTCTAACCCAGAACCAAATAAACATTACTTTTTAAGTTTCTTTCTGGAAGAAACTGGATTCAGTTGTATACAAAACTGCCTCCTCGTATTTAATTTCATGATTACTTCCAAAATACGGCTACTCTAATGGTAAATATAATGCATGAAAGGATTTATAGTTGTATCGGGGTTCTCGATTGCATTTCTGTCGAATTTTAAGTTGAATGTTTAAGAATGAGTATCAACCACTCTGTGAAATGGCTCGTTTGTTCTTTAATTATAAGGGTTAACTGTGCATTTCCAATTGTTAAAATATTAGGATCAAAATGCAAGCTTTAATAACTTGGAAGTTAACTATGAAGTATAGATCCGAAATCATGAAGCTAGTTCTAAAATAGCCTACAAAATGTGATGGTAAATTGTTTCAATATACTGTTTCATCGACTTATAAACCGAGTAATATAAATTCAGTAAAATTTTAACTTTAATTTCCAGCATCGAAGAAGAATGCTGAAGAGGCAAAGGTGGCAGTTGCAGTAGACTCCAAGGCTTGCCAAACTTCTAGGAAGAGCAATGTTCGGCTCCCATCTTCAGACACACAAAGATCTCAGCCGTCCACTCCCGATTTTCAAGCCAGTGCAGTTGCTTCTACGTCGGAAAAGTCAATTCGAGCCGTCACTCCTGAAATCGAGATTTCTCATGAAGGAGAAATGGTTGCGCGTAAGATTTATGGAACAAAAGTGGAAGCTTTTCAACATGCACTAAATGAATTCAAAGACCCAGAAGAGAGCGCTTAATGTACCGTCAACTGGCTTGAATGGTATAAGTCTTCGTTTTGTAACGCGTTCAATATTTTATAAATTGTGTAACTATTTTTAAATTGCTTCTTTGAAATAAAAAGTTCTTGCCATTAATTCAAACGCTCTCAGTGTTGACCCCTTCCCCCTTTCAAATCCAGTGGTGCAATAGGGTTAATTTCTGCTTGCATAAAGCTTTAAACTTGGAATTCCACTGCACATAACGGAGCGCATTTCTGTTAAATGACGTGTACAGTTGAATTCACAGGGTCATGACATCACCCCTTTCAAATATTTGAAAAAGTAATTTATACAATGGCTGACAGATATTCTGAAATTTCTAAGCACAGTATGAAATGAAATGCGAAGAGCTATAGTTAATAGGTGAGCAAAATCGGCTTCAATCGAGATGTGCTGCGTAGATGAATCTACAAGTCGGCTAACCGGGTTCTAATGTTTACTAGCTTGTGCGAAACAGTTTGGAAAAAATCACGCCTCCATTATCAAAACAATTGTTTTGTGTTGTGATGTATGACTACTAATGGGATATGTCGCAGAAGTTAAAATCAATGCTAGCGTTTTCTGCCAATCCTTTAGTTTCACTTCGCCAAATTTTCTGAGATATGCAAAATTCCAGATTTCTTATTGTAAGCGGCTACTAATTGAACATAAGATTTTTAAATAGAAAATGGCGGCGAATTGACCAGTTGCGATTAGTCCACTTTTATCATTGTTTTAATTCAGAGGATCTTCTAAAATGAGTTTTTACAATACCTATTGCAACAACGTGCATATAAATTAAAACGATGAACTATTGTAAAATGTTTAAATACTTCTAAAACCTTATAACGGAAAAATTGTATAGCGGAAAGGCTAATTTGTTAACCTTTATAATGCAAGGAAAGAACCCAGCTGGAGTGTTCTTCCCAAAACTTTCTCGCTTACTAAACTTGTCATGCCAGAGAATGAATTGCAAAGCATTGGCGCACTATAGTTTAACTTTGCCTTGAATCTAGCTCTCAATTTTTTATATACGTAGCATAGAGAAAATACATAGTAATCGTCAAAAAATTGGAATTAGAAGTTTTGGACTCTCTACGAGACCCCTTTGAGTTTGCAAAATATTTTTGGAAAACGTCCGTCTGTGACAAACTCGCCAACTCTTTGAGGTAGATGGCCGAAATTTGAAATATGGTCTTTGCACCAAATTAGATTCTATCAAATTCTGCTCGAATATCTTAATTCGATAATTGCAAAACGATAAGAGCTAGATAAAATTCGGTACACAAATTCAACATCTCTAGTGTAGACATCTGTCAAACTTTGAGCCAAATCCATAAACGGGATGATTGTTTGTTGGTCTGTACTTTCAGAATCGTGTAAACGCGATAATTCAAAAACGCAAGGATTTAAATGTATCAAACTTGGTATGGGATTTTGCGACTACAAATGCGATTTTATTTCAAATCTTTGTTCCAATCGGTTGCGAAAAACGTGTCTAAAGCACCATTTCGATTGTCGCTTATTATTAACGTCATACCAGGGATTAATCACCAAAGTACTCGTTAAGAATAACCTGTTTAATTCAGTAAGAATACTAAATTCCCGCCAAAGGCTAATATTTCATAACTATTGTATGCCATGCAAGGCATTCTCTGGCATGACAAATCCTTGACATGTGGTTAATAGAAGCCGAAACTCCAATTTTTGCTCTTGGCGCGTTTTTCCCAAACAATAAAACAAATTGGAACAATTTTGACACCTATAATTCTAGTCGCAAAATCGCATACCAAATTTGTTTATATTTAAGTCATTGCATTTTTTTACGTATCGTGTTTACATGTTTCTGAAAATACAAACCGACAGGCCAACCCTTTATTGGATTTGTTTCAAAAATTGATAATGTCTACACATAGAAATTGAATCCGTGTGCCAAATTTTCTCTTGGTTTTGTAGTAACACGATTACTTATATTCGAACAGACTAACTTTCTCAAAGCAGAATTTGATGGAAATATACGAATTTGGTATAAAAAGATCGTATACCAAATTTCATCTTTCAACATCGAAGTGTTTTTTTAGTTATCTTTGTCGCAAACAGACGGCCATTTCTCAAAAATGTGTTTTTACTAACTCAAGGAGGTCTAAAATATCGAGATTCATTAAAATCTAGAGTTCAAATTTTTTGGGTTTTCCCTATACTATATCCATGCATCGTATACGAGAGAATAAACTTATGTGCAATTGTACACTTGAAGCGAGAAGGATATAAATTTTTAATTAAGAAAGTTTTGCTCATATTTTATTCTCTTAACAATCACCTATGCTTTAAATGCAGGTCAAATTTTCTAGTTTTAAGTCCAAAGGTCTGTTTTTTAGAGCAATCAAAAAGTCGTTTATTTTTTTCATCATATATAACAAATTAGTTTCTGCTTATAAATGTTTGACTTATTAAAGTATGCGTTGATTAGCCTTGGAATGCGTCATGCTTTTGAAAATGTCATTATGTACTATACACCAAAATGACGCAGTTAATGGGTGGTCATCAAAAAGTCAGACAAACGGTGGAAATGTGATTCCTTGTGTAGCCCTCGATCAGTTTATGCGCGAGACAATTCTTAATCAGTCTAAGAAAGTTATTAAATTTATCTGAAATGCCACACACTTTTCAATTGACTTTGTGTATTTTTTAAACTTAAAATAAGACTCCCCACCACCACCACATCTAACATTTTGTTTGATGTTAGGATTTTTTTATATTAACTGGCTAGTCGCCTTTGACGGGTAGTTGGTTCGCTGGGATTAATGATTGCTAAAAATTTTTAATACTTTGCCATTTGTTTTAATGGCTTTACCAGCAAAATATTTGTAAACTTCAGATTTTGTTAGACATGCAATTTTAATATTTTAAAAACCTTTATCAGAGTTTGGTTGATACCTGTTTTCGTTCTATCAAATAATTATACCTAATATAGTTAACTTATTCTTTTCCTTTCAAAATGTAACCAAGTCTCCTCCGTGAATCGAGATGAAGGTTGAGTTGATACCCAGTTTTACAACATCAGATGATTGACACAAGTACTCGATTATACCTGATACTTTAACCTGGTAATTTTATTTGACATAGACACCAATCAGTTATTTTGTTGCCAAAAAAATATATTGACATTATCTATTAATAAATATTAGTTTTAAATACTCTTAATCTCTCGTAATTTATAATTTTAGCTCACAATTTTAATTTTGTACTTTTTAAAAATACTTTAAAAACAAGATAAATTTTATAAAGCTTAGAAGGCTAATAGCAAGAGTTTGTTTTTAAGCCTTTCTTCAGACATTTTTTTTAAATCGTTATTTTCTGAAAATTCTATTCATGCTCAATGCTTAATTATTTGCTTTCAATTAATTTACTAATAATTCTCTTTGAGTTATTAATCTGTATGGAATAAAAAAATATTTAAAGCAAAATATATTTATTGAAAATTTTATCAATCTTGTATATTTTATATAAATATTTTTATTCCAGTCATGGTACAAATATATTTCATAGTTAGAGAACACAACGCATAATATCACCAAGGCACAACAATGTACTAAGATAATACTGTAATACTTTGATATTTTGTTTCTTGGTGTACCCAAGAAAAGCTTGATATAGAAAGCTTTTGATGGTAGAAATGAATTCGAATCTGAGAGGTGCACAAATTAAATAAGTTTGTAAAACTAAATCTCTATTGTGTATTGCATGTCAAATTGATCTTTCACGAAATATAATGCATCTAACCAAGAGATTATGTATTCATGACAATGCAATTGAATAAATAATGGCAAACAATAGCTTCATTCCCATTTTTACAAAAGTGAAAACCACACCCATTTTTGTCTTTGCAATAGATTATTAGTATATATATGTAAAACTTTTCAAACATTTCATGAAAATAAAAAAAGGATGTATGCTTCACGATTGGAAGATTTTGATTTAACCAACATTTGCCAGACGGATGTATATTAATCCTGCAAAGGTTTGAAAGATCCTTTTGTTAACATACCAAACTATGCATTGAAGTCAAATGTGTATTGATTTGGACCTGAAATGAAATTCAAATAAAAACATTCTTTCATATGTAAAAGATAATTGCTAAGAAGTGGACATCTGAAGGGGTTTGATTCAAAAGCATAAAGACAAGATGTTATTCTGTACTAGCCACCTCTGGCGACCAGCCTGATGACCACGATTCATGTATCTTTCTTTTAATGGATTCCCCAGCAAAATATTTTGAAAATTCGAATTTTGATATACTTGTAATATGTACTATTTTAGGGGTCCCTTATAGCATTCTGTTTGTTATGCTGTGCATTTCTTTATCATTTTACCTAAAATATGAAATTAAAGGGAATCAATTTCAACGAATACAATAATACCTTCTAGCTGAAACTATTTAAAAAATGGATGTACTTTAAAAAGTTTTCATCATTGCTTACTTGTGCAGATAAATTTTACTACAATTAAAGTCAACTACAGGTTGTTTGAAATAATCTGTATCAAGTAATATCTTGTATTTATTATTATTGCCTCCATAAATGATAGCTGAATTTATATCTACTGTTTTTAGCAGCTCCAAGAAAATAATCTACAGCAATGATGATTCTTCCTGGACAGTAACAGGGGTGTTTGTGGGACCCCAAAAAATCCCCTGAAACTTTTACGGACTTACTACCGACATTTTGGAGTTTCGAGAGGGGGGGGGGAGAAATGAAAAATTACGATTATGAAGTATTGAATGACCTAATTATAAAAGTTGAATTAATTACTTTTTTTGCAAAATTAATAACCATTAATTTTGCAAAATTAAGACCTTTGAACCCAGGTCACGTGATCGCACATCTGGTCAAACGAAGTCTCTCCCTTTTTTTTCTACCGCGCCTACTTGCCGAAAAGAATCCAGAAGAGAATGTCCGAGAACCGGGGGAATGAGTCATAACTCGCAATAAGGAAAGAACAAAAAAGAAGTTTTTTTCCCCCTTTTCACGCATTATCACTGCCTTTGGAGAAAGAACGGAAAAGTTTTCACCACACACACTGACCTTGCGTTTTCTGCTTTCAAAGCAAACAAAATTACCCAGATCAAAATAAATAATTCATTATTATTCCTACTTCCTTTTGAACGACGATCCCCGGAATTTCCGGGTATCGAAGTTCAAAATCCCCGGAATTCCGGGGTTTCCCCGGAGCACAAACACCCCTGCAGTAAATATGTTCCACACATCTCATCTACTGTATCAACTCCTCTAATCAAGTGTCACTTCATGTTTACATAAATCCCTTATTTTTGTATTGTACATCATGGTAGAATACAGATAATGCTATATATATATATATATATATATATATATATATATATTGGTACCTAAGAAGTTAAGAATATTTTCTTGTAAGACCCCAAAAAAGAGCAGTTGAAGAGTGTATTAAAAATTCCTTTGAATTTTCTCTATTTCTTCTAACTTTTCCAATAAGTGGAAGTTTATTTTTCACTAAAAATCCAACATTGAAAGGTATATCATAAACCAATTGCAATAGCAAGAGGTTAGGTGGCACTTTAAGCAAACTTCTAAACTGCATGTGTAAAATGTACGAGAATCTCCCAATACAAAAATTTTAATAACATATTATGCTGATTGATTTGATATATTGGTCAAACTGGCACCTATCACAACAGGAGATCAATTTAACAATGTATAGAAACTTTGTATACTTTTTGGAAACAAAAGATCACTTTTTATTATTGCTAATTTATTTGTTGCTTTCTTTTCCTGAAAACTATGGTTATCATCAAAGAACAAACATTGAATGAAAAAGTAAAAGTGGTTAATCACCATTGTAGTAAAAAATATTGGGATACTTGTTCCATCTACAAGCCATTAACCTTTGACATTCAAGTATGCAGCTTTTAGAACATCAGCATACAATAATAATCCAAAGAGCACTTTCATTTCTGCACAAGTTGAAAACTTAGCATTTTTTTTTTAGCTGAATTGCTTCTGAATAAATAAAATTAAAATATATGTACAATCTATTACAATATCTTCGATTAAAAAAAAACCAAAATAAAGAGTCTAAAATGGAAGAAACTTATTAGAAAGGAATCTCAATATGTAAGCATATCATGTTGCAAGACTACATTCAAGAATTCTTTGATGAGGGTATTTACTCGCTCTTCTTCCTTCATTACCAATATAAATAATTAATCCATAATTGTCTTATCAGTCAAATCAGAATCACCATTTTGTTCCAATTCTGTATCATGATACTTTTTCAATGTTCCATCAAAATCAAATACATCTGAGCTATAGTGAATTTCATTATCAATAAGAACACTTGCAAGATTGAATCCCTTCTACTCATTTGTATACTATCAAAGCCACAGCAATACATCTAATTTAATCTCGCCTCTCATAATAAATGAGATACTCTGTTTCGCCAGTTATCATCTTCTCCTTCTAGCCAACCTCCCTCCATGAAGACACAGACAATAATAGGTACAAGCTTCTAGAAATTCCAATTAAAAAAAAGAGCAAGATTAAAAATATCCTATGCAAAAGTTAATGGATTAAAATTGGCATTTCTAACATATAACAATGTTTACTTGTTCTAAATTCTGAAAAATTGAAATTCCTCTCCTTCATGTTTGATGCAAAAAAATTACTTTAACCAACATTTTACATAAGAAATTTTTGTGACCAATCAGCAACTTACTGAAGTAAGTTGTTTTTAAAATTTTCAGACAAATATATTCTTCGACATTTCAACATTCTGCATTTTGTAGATATTAAACAGATACTTTTTTATAATATAAACAACTAGAACTAAATATACAGCTCTTGAAAATATTTTGTTGGTAAATCTAGAAATTTAAATTAATAAAATATTTTGCTAATTGTAAGATTTAAGTATGAACAGCATTCAAAACTTCACTATTACATTAAAGAAAGACTGATGTGTTTAAAAATAATGACATTTAAAAAATTTCATATAACAATTTCTTATTCAAGAAATTTTATTGATATATTTCTTTAAAAAAATAAACATGTATAAATTTTAAAATTTTATGACAACAATTATAACAGCATATTTTAATAAATTGATTTTCATTTAAATCAATAAATACAAAAAAAAATCATTACAAAAATAAAGCTTTTTATCTCAACACAAAGCACAGAGAAATAGGAGAGTGTGATAGGAAATAGTGAGGAAAGGATGCTATATTGGAATTTTTTTTAATGATAGTCATGGAATGGATTATTCAAACAAATGAATGAGAAGCAAAACTTGCTTAAGATTTCAGTCTGTTGATCATAAAAATAAAGAATAAAATCTACTCCAATCTGTTGAAAAAGCTGAAAATCTCCTTACATTGATGACTAAATAGTAATTTTAAATTAGCAATGCATAAAAAAATTACGTTTGCTCCTAAATTTCGTAATTGTCAAAACATGATAAAAAATTAGAAAAATGACGATAGCAATTGCAAAAATTTTTACATCGTTGTCATGGCAATAAGCATCCTCTCCTGCTGTGATGACGTAGTCCGGTTAGTTCAATTGCGGGAAGTTAGTGGCGCTGCTGTCTATGGGAAGTTACCATTAGAGTCTATGAGAGTGAGACTTCTGTTTCTCCTTCTCTGTGCACAAAACATACAAGTAACAAAATGGTTTCCATTCTTTTTTCTTTTTCATTCTTTATAATAAGACTTACAGAAAAATAATACCTGTAAAGAGCATTTTCTAATAAAAATTGTTTCTCTGAAGCAATTGAATAAAAAATTATTACATTTAAAAGTAAAATGTGATAAAGATTTTGCAAACATGAGCTTCAATCTTTTCCAAAATCAGTAACTTCATAAGGCTGATCAATTCTATACAAAGTTTCAGCAAGACTGAAATAACCTTCATATTCAACATCCTCAGGAGTAGTATCCTCATGATAATGGCCACCAACACCATGGTCACTGAAGCAATGAGTGTGTTCCACTCGCAAATTCAATCCCTGTTTAACAGAATATTAAGAATTAATGTATATTAAAAATATATGCATCTCTTAAAACAATGAAATAAACCAATTATTTCATCAATAAAGCGCAATAACTTTCCAGAATACCCACCCATTAAAATCTCAATTTGCACATTCTTTCAAGGATAATGGTCAAACTTTGACTAAACTCTTGTGGAAGACAATTTTTAATTCACTTACATTCATGAAAATGGCATCAGACAATAAACTGTGTACAAGGTGTACATCATTGGCAGCCTAAAATATCTCGTAAATCCATTGTATTGCCCGAGGTGACATTTTTTTCTGCTATGTAATAATTGATAAAGTGAAAATAAAGCATATTATACATTAAAATGTAATTAATAAATAATCTTCTGTTGCTCCCTTGTACTAATTTTTTTTTCTATTTCCGAAATTGCTTATTTGGGCTAAGAAAGTCAAATAATGGGCATCTCATGATGATTTTTTTTATTCACATTTCAAAGGGTTAAGTAAAAAAATTCAAAATTTTATTAAGAACTTTATTTTCCTTAATACAGAAGTAGCACACCTAAAAGTTTACAAATCAACAATGCTATATAAATAGATACTAAAAATCAATAATAAACATAAGTTTCCTTTCAACGTATAAAATTTATTAATATACTAAATTTTGCAAATGATATAAAAATTTATCAGTAATCTAATGTTATTTTCTGATATTGTATAAAAGTATTAAAAACTTTCTTGAGAATTCTTTAGAGAGCGAAAAAGACAAAAAGCATTGTTTTACAGCTTGTTTGCTATGTGGCAAAATGTGCAATCATTTTATTTCAGATACAATAAGTAGTGTTGTTTATTGAGCTTACAAACTCATAGTTTAGCATTATTTACCCAAATATTATGTAATGCTATACTGTTTCTCCCTAACTTGGCAGTAATGTATATTCTAGGTATGCCGAATCACAGTCATTATGAGGGGAACTGGGTTACTTTAAAGTATAAAGTTACTAGAAATGCAGATAGCTGACGAAACTTTATCTCACAAATTTTTCGACAAATAGTAAATATTTATTAATTTTATTATATTATCATTTTAAATCAGATAATTAATTTTTTCCTTACTTTCATTATTTTGTTCAACATTATTGATACATTATTTTAATAAATCATTAAAGTTATTTCATTTCGTTTCATCGTTTTTCAATATTCAGTAAAGCGTAGTTCGGCTAATGTTTTTCGAGAAGATATCTGTATTATCGTTCACATCTTTTAAAACTTTATCCACTGTTGGGCTCTCATTTCTATGAAAAAATGAATGGAAATTTTTTTGTCAAATACAGGATAATGTAAAATCGTCATATTTTATAAGACTTGAATGTTTACCTACTGAGCCTAGTCGCTTCTTTCCAGAGGTACTTAAAGGACTGGATGCCTTTATTTCTTTTTTTAAACAGAAAACTGTTCTTTGCGAAACACCTGTAAGATGTGAAACTTTATCGACGATTTGACTGATAAAATCTTGAAGGATTTTCTTCTCGGAGTCAAGAATAAACATTTAATATGTTTCTGAGTGCTTCATTTTTTGTTGGTTTCACTCATCTTGAAGGTACCTATACTGCAGTTGGTGATAATATTTTTTCAGACATTTTAGAAGTGAATAGAAATGACGAATTGAATAAATATTCAACAATCAAAACTAATAACTACTAATGTGATTAACAGGATCAAAAATATCAGCTGGTAAAAAAGCGAGAATAAAAAAGTATGAGTAATGATAATATAGATTGCAAAGCGAATGAAGCAAAGTTGGCGGAAACATACAAGAAAATCATAAAAAATATTTGACCATGAAGACCGGTTCTAGCCAAAGTGAAATTCATCGTGTCATTCTTTTGGTTTTATTCGTTCGCTTTATTTACAAAATACTTAACAGATAAGAACTTCTAACTTGAAAAATTTTTTTAAATGAATACTGATAAAAAAAAAAAAGGATTTCTGTAATTTATAATATTTGATAAATTTCTGCGCATTTTAGCTATTTTAAAGTCAAAATTGATGGGGAACTCTTTCCCAATGTGGAGCGTCACATTTTCTGTCTTTTACAATACTGCCAAGTTAGGGTGAAATAGAGTATAAATAAATATCAACATTACTTTCTTTTGCAGTAATTTCAATACTTGCATAAACAAATAGAGAAGAAGTTGCTGAATTTTTTTTTTTGGGGGGGGGGGGAATCTTCATTTTGTTTCAAATCATTTGCAAAATTATCATCAAATCAATTATATTTATTTTTATCTTAGTTATAAAAATGTTTTCATAAATTAATATTTTCTACTCATAATGTTTGATTTCAAATTTATAGAATCCCAAATGATTACAATGAATGATCAAATACTATATCATTATAAAAATGTTTTTCAAATGTGGGAAAGCAAAAATTATAACTTAAATATTGTTATTTTATTCTGTTATTGAATCTAAGAAATTAAGTGCATAGAATTTGAACTAAAATAAAGTTACAAAAAAAATCTTTCATGATCATGATTAAAAGTTATAATAATAATCTACTGAATCTGGATTCAACCTCAGTTCAGGAATGGTATTCGCATATAGAATTCAAAATGTGCACTGAAACATAGCCCAATTATCTCTTCAACCTCTTAAAATTTAGATAAGAAATTAGAAGGCCATCATTTTGAACCATAGATTTAAACTGTAATGAGAGAATATTATTCATCACTTGTGACTTGAATTCTATGAAGTTTTTTCTAAACATGTGTCATTTTTTTTTTTATGACAATATAAATAAATTTAAGAAATGAAAGTTTCTTGGCCCAATTCCTTAAAAATATTCACTGAAAGAGGGTCCGTAATTGACTTAACCTCAGAGTGTTTCAGTCTAAAAACTTATGTTTTCACAATTTCAAATCTATTTTTTTTTTTTTTTGAAAATTAATATTTTGACAACAGAATTGATTTCTTTAGTTTAAAAGTTGATATATGTATTGTTAAACTTTTAAATCATTATCTTTAATGGCACAAATTATCCTAATTTTATTCTGAGCTTCTGATTATGTGCATAGTTGTACTATTCACTGAATTAATAATATTTATTAAGTCAAGACCTTCATGCCAAACTGAAGTTTCAGTGTAATACAAACAAACGTTTGTTATAGTCATATTTCATAAATATGGCTCATCACAAATATAAATATATCAAAAATAATATACAATCCAACTTTTATTTTCTAACTTTTTGACAAAATTAATAACTATTCATATTTTTATTTTAAAATGCATGATGATAAAGGAAATACATATGGAATTTGATTTTTTAAAATAAAAGGCGAGAAAGCAAATGTCATTATATTAATTTAAATATGAAAAAAATATATTAAACAAAGAATTAAAAAAAAGTAAAAATAATCACAAGCATAAATTATTTACGAATGCAAAATCAGTATTGGTAATAAAAAAATTCCAATGTATGATACATAATGTAACTAAGAATAATAAAGCTACAAAACTAAAAAAAATAGTGTATTTTTCATTTATTGCTTTGCTGTAATTTAATTAATCATTTACAAGTTACATAACATTACATGATGTTTTATTTAACACTTTAGGGAAAAAAATTAAGCTATTTTTCTTTAAGCATAAAATATATTGCATTCATATCAAGCACACACACAAATCATGTGGTGTTTTGTACCAACTTTTCATATCTGCAATGATCATTACAAGTGGAAGGAGGAAAAAATTCCTTTTATAATGAAATAAAAAAAGAATAGAATTATTAAAATTACTTCATGAATATTAGAAAATATTTTAAATTTACATGTATAAGATAAGTTTTTGTACATTAAATAAGAAACATTAATCTTTGAGATAGAATTAAATGATCAGCAATCTTACATGCTTTTGTGATTTTTTTTATGCATTAGCTGGAAATATTTACATAGCATGCACAAATATGAAACACACTAACACAAAAAATTCTGATGTAAAAAAACATAATAACAAAAACAATATGGTAATAATTCATGAATAAATAAAAATATCAGAACTTACAGGATCAGACGATACAAAGACACTCAAGCATGATAAAGGAGCTGGCATGTTAAAAAATTTTAACCAATTGTTCACATCTTCAGTACTTTTCAAAGGAGTTTCAGAATAATCAGGCTAATGAGCAAAAATTTTAAAAAATGGTGTTAAATTTATACTTTAGAATAATTATTTTCAAATTTTAAAAGTTAAAAATGCAGCTTTGAAATTACTTTATGGATATATTTTCCACATTACCTTATAATATAAAATAAATTAATCCTGATTTCATTAAAAAAAGTTATCATCTGGAAGATAACATTCAAATTATAGTTGAAAATAAAGGAGAAGTCTAATTATATTAGTGGAAACAAAATATCCAATGAAAAATGTTTTTAAAAAATCACTTTATATAAGAAAAAATTGTTGCAATTTTTTGCTTTAATAACACAGAAAATTTAACAAAATTGTAATTAATGATCAGTACATGAATTAATAATGCACCTTTTCAGAATAAAATAATAACTGCAGCATAGCAAAAATGCATAATTAATCTGATTTGTAAGCTTTCATTTTTTTTCACCAGAATATTTTTTACAAAAATACAATTTATAAAATAAACGAATATAATAGAGAAATTTTTATTTCAGTAACATGAACAATATCATTATAATATTTAAATATATTTTAGCCAATTATCAGCAAACAGAAAGACAAATTTAAATCAAAATCATAAAATTTTACTATTTAGTACACTCATCTGCATAATCATTATAAAATCAACTACATTAATATACTGCTGAAAATTTATCTTTCACTTTTTTATAAGAAATATATAGTTTTTTTTTTTAAATATAAAACGATCAACTATTTTTAAATATAAAAATTAGTAAAACAGAAAGTTTTATAATAATAATCTAAATAAGTAATTGAAAATATGCCATCTGTATTTGTAATTCCCTAAATCTCAACTCACCATAATGTGAAGTTTGGCTTTTCCAGATTTTATTACAAAAACACCACCCACACCAACAGGACTTTCAAACATATTTGCAAGTGCCTCGCGCATAGTTGTAACAAAATTTGATGATCCCTTACGATTCTTAGCAACAACTTTTAAAACCTAGAAAAATGTCACTTAAATTATTACCATAGCCTTAATAATCACAATTTAAAAACAAATAAACTTTTCTGAACAAACCATTAAATTTGCTATATTTGTTAAATAAACAAAATCTCTTAAGAAACTAAAAAATAAAAAAACACAAGCAAAACTGATTTCTATTCACATAACAAGTGTTAAAGTTATTAAAAAATATTTAATATTAATAATATAAACATAAACGTCATTAATAAAAGAAAATCAATTACATATACTTTTATGAAAGTTGGAAGCAATTGTTAACATATTGACTATAACAAACACTAGATTAAAATAAGAAGGATTAGAGTTACATTTTCAAAATGCACAGTCTCAGCTTGAAATTAATTTTTTTTTTTTTAAAAAGAAAAGAAGGGGGTGGGGCTATATAAGCATGGAATGAAATATCATCATCATAAATAATTTTTCTTCAGAATAGTTTAAAAAACTAAAATAAATAAATAAAAGGAATGGCACTTAAAATGACATCATTACCCTTCAAATTTAAGCTCAGTGTCACAGGAACTTGCTTAAGAAATTTTATTTCCTAGTGATAAATATAATGATAATTTTTTATTCATATAATTTTTTTAAATATATATTTTGTACAACAGCAAAATATAAAATATTTTCAAAAAAAATACTTTTCCAGGCTTTCCTTGAGATATAAATAGGTTTCCTAATAGACAAAATTGAGTATTATCTTTTAACTTTACAAGCTCACATGCTCCATCCTAAAAAAAAGAGACCATTTGTAAATAAAACAACAATGTTTTACATATGATTAAGTAAAAGTTGAAAGATAAAATTTCTCTATAAAAACTTTAAAATTATGCAAATGAATATTTAAAAAAATAACATGTTAATTTTCTTTTACTAGTATTACTAAGAGTATAAAACGAATGAAAATTATCTATTCATAATAATAAAAAAAAGGCATTTTGCTTAATATATATATAAAGCAATGTCATACTTTTATGTCTCTTTCAATTTGATAAAGATACAATGGATACATGCTACAATTGAAACAACTATTATACTTCATTTTAAAATTCAAAAGACTGGTTAACAGATTTCTATAAAAAAAAGTAAAAAATTAAATTTATCTATAAAAATTTTTAAATGGCACAAAAGAATATGAAAAAAAATCTAACATATCAATTTCCTTTTTCAGTTATTATTTATCAAATTCTAAAATATTTTTAAGAGAAGAATCAGTTAAGCTTTACTGCCCTCAATATGAAATATACTAAATAAGAAATACATATATCTTTTGTGGAAAGTTTTAAATTACCTAAATTTAATTACATCCATAGGAGCTATCCTAATTAAGAACAATGGCATATCTAGTAGTTCATTTTTAAAAAAAGGTTCATTAATAAATTTATAATTGTTTAAAAAACTGCTGAAATTACAAAAATAAATAATAATTAAATTCTCACAAATAATAATTTTTAATAAAAAGTTATTGCATATTGTAAAACTGCACGTTATATAAATTTTATTTTACAATATGCTAAACATTTTATACTAAAATCTTAATGAATAGACTATTTTAAATTAGTAGTAAATCTTGAAATTTAATTTAGATGTAAATCTTGTAAATCACTTACCTTGTCTAATTTTGCTACATGAGTATTGATATTCTCATTTTCTCCTAATTTCAAGTTTGCCATCATCTAAAAAAATTAATTATTAATTTTTTTAGATGATAAATTATTGTAGATACATTATTATTCCACAAAAATATAAATAACTATTATTATGAATTTTAAAACATTCATTCAGCATGGAATTTTTTTAATATGTATATTCAAATGAAATATCTATTTATATGAACCAATCTTTAGAAAATAGAATGTATCAAGAAATATAGAATACAAATTCATAACACAATAAAATTTAGATTGGTCATATTCTTCATGAAGAATATTCATACTTCGCAATTAATTCCTATATGAGGCCTAGGCCCAGCACCAGGTCCAATAATGAAAGCATTTGGCATTCGAATATTTTTCGAAATTTCTCTGAAGTCATAAACCTGAAATATAATAATAATAAGCAAAATTTCTTTTAAATATCTTTTTAATATTCAGATTATTTTTAAAAGGTAAAAATAAAAACTATATCAATAAAAAAATTTTCTTTTTCAAGAAATCTATATTAAGTACTACTGCAGAAAAATAAATTTTCTCATTTAAAAAAAAAAGAATGAAAAAATTTAGTAAAAATGTTTTTAAAAAATGTCAAGTTTAATGACTAATCGTTCTGATGACCAGCTTTTTTCCTCTGATTACTGACAAAATTTTAAAGAGTTTAATCTTTAAGAAGGATTTTTTCCCCTTATTTCACCTACTTTGAAATTAATATCCGGAGAAAGAAATTTTTTAGTCACAATTTCAATATTGGCAAAATCATACACTCAAATGTTTTGATGGGTGAATTTGAATTTCATCATGACATTAAAAACACTATTAGAATGTTATTAAAAAAATTTTGAAAATTATTAAAAATGAAGAGAAACATTTTATGGAAATAATATCATATTAAAAAAAAAAGTTTTTTTTTTTTGTTTTTTTTTTAATTTTGAGAGAATTCAAAAATAATTTTTTTGAGATAATTTTCAGAAATATGAACATCAATTTCCATAGGCAAGTTATATCTGATTATGGTGATGATTAAGCTATTTTCATGCTTGATTAAACCTTCAGATTGATCCTACTTCTATTGTCTTCATTTTTTTCTCATAACTTTCTTTTTATTGATTATAGATTTAAATAATACTGTAACAATATTTTTAATAATATTTTCCAGTTTCATTCATAAGCTAAGCAAATTGTTGGATGAAAAGCAGTTATAAAGACCTTCAATAAAGCATTCTGAAATGTTTATGCAGCAATTTGTTTATAGTTGACTGTTGCCTTTCAATAATAAATAATGAAAATGATTTTTGTGTCATATTATTGTGTTATATATAAAGAGATAGTAATAAAATATAAAATGTTACAAAATATTTTTATTAATCTTCCAAAACTCTTTATGTTAGAGGACTGTGTTTGAAGTATCTACAAAATATTTATAATAGCTTTTAACAATAATCAAGGAATTCAGATAATCAAATTAATATTTTATACTTATTAATTTTTAAAATTTTATCAGTTTGGGAATGCTTTCTCTCCTCCAGGAATTCAGTAAACAAAAATATACATTGTAACTCTTTATCTTTATAATTCCAGCAACTTTGGTTTATTTTTTCATCAAAATTTTGTTTCGTAGATTATAAATTATGTAAATATACCTAACATAAAGTAAAATATTAATCATTAAATTTTTTTAAAAATTAAATAATATTTATTCATTTTCTAAAATTTTGGAGACTTTTCCTCTCCTTAATTGTAAAAAAATTATAAATACAATAGCTTACCTTATCTTTTTTAGCAAGTGGAACTAAATATTCTACACCTCCAACATCAGCTATACATGGATTTCCACAAAGGCCTATATTTATTTTTAAAAATTATGAATTATAAAAAGAAAATAATTTTCTAATATCTAAATACTGTTTCTAAAGTAATTTTATGATTTTAAACAGTCAAAAAAATATTTTTGGCCAAAATCATTTTCAGAATTTTTTAATGTCGAAAAAATTTATTTTAAAATAGGTCCTTATATGAAATTGGATAAATTAAAACTTGTTTTAACATATATATTCCTCATTTTTAATAAAAATTTATTGGAAGAAAAACATTTATACGAAAGGAAAAATATGCATTAAATGTGCCTTTCTGAGACCATTATATGTAATTTAAAAATAAGAACTTCTATTCAAGTACATCTTACAAACTGCATTTGCAAAAAAGGAAAAAAAAAAAAAAAAATTGAGTTAATATGAAAACTTTTATGAAAAGAAAGCAAATTCATACTTTTTGTTCACTTCAAGTCATATTTGAAGAAAAAAAAAATTAATATTAATAGACTGAAACTATATTTTCATTTATACATTTTATAATAAATAATATATTTATTTGTAAATATATTATAAAACTTTATTTATACATAATTTGTCTAAAAATATAAGCTATAAAAAATAAAATTAGAATTCAAAAATCAATTTTCAGTTCATACTCAGTTTAACTAAACAAATATTTTGACGTCTAAAATTCTGAAAAATGTAATAATAAATCTCAATATTTAATTTTAAAAATATATACAAAACAGTGAGTATTATTTTCTTTACCGAGACTTTCATAAATGTTAGAAAGCTTCTGCTTCCAGAATTTCAACTCAATTCCAACAATTACAATAGTATTGAACAGTAATACTACAGATATTATATATTCAAGTTTCAGAGTGAAAATAATTCAGAAAGGTAAAATAGTAGTTTAGTGCACCCCTTGTTTCAACAAGGATTCCAATAGCACAAAGTCACTAATCAAGATGGCCGACCACATAAACAATACTGTGAAACAAACAAATATAGTTACCCACCATTTTTACTAAAATTATGATATTTATTGATAATGATTGTTTTATCTAAAAACACTTCCTTTTGAACTTTTATGAGTTACAATTGCTGAATCTTCTTAGAATTCTGAAGTAACAACTTTTGCAAACCACTAGCACTAGCTTGAACTTTAGATAATAAAATTTGAAAATGTGATGCCTTTGGCATCTAAAAAAAGCACCAGGCAGAAATTCTTAACTAAACATACCTTATGGCTTCGCTAGTAGTGGCAGTGGAAGTCAAGTAGCTTTACTAGTAAACTGAACATAGGGATTTTTTCTTTTTTTAAATAACTCAAAAGTAATGGAATAAATTGGGCATAAGTGATGCCTTTGGCATCGGGCATAATTTTTTACCTTAAAAAATATCCTACAGAAGCAGGAGAGGGAACCTAATAGTTTCACTAGCTCATTAAGCTTGAGGATTCTGAGAACAACAAGAACAATACAAGCGAAATGAAAGCATCAGTTCCTTACTATTAGAGACTGATGCTTTTTTTAAGAGGACATTTAAAGGTATAACATTTATTCAGCTCAACTAATTCATTTGAACAAAGAATAATTTCCATTAAAAAAAAAAAAAAAACCTCTGCAAGGATGCAAATGTCATTTTGTCAAATGTCATACGGCACCATATATATTTTAAAATTTAGACATCAAATTCGCAAATACAACATCCCTCATAATATTTCTGATTATCCCAATCATCAGACATTGGAATACTGAAAACTCCCAGACTTATTATAGTCACGTGAAATCCACGAAAAAAACAACAAATCAACAATTCTTTTGAGCTGTTTTAGAATACCAAGATAATAAAGACATGATAAGATTAAAAAAGCTTGAGGGAATATTTTTAATTTTTTTTATTTTTTTTTCTGACAAAATTTGTAAAGAGATTATTTTAATTAGAATAACATAATTCAGTAAGAATTGCAAAAGGATAAATAAGTTTCAAAGTTTACTTTAAAATTAACATTGAATGTTTTCTCAGCAGTAATAATACTTTCAATTATAAAGCATAATTTAATTAAATTTTTGAAAGGATGTTTAATTTTCTATCATTTTTAATTTACATTTCTTATAAAATTGCTGTAGGAAAAAACTCAAAAGAAGAAGAAAAATTGTAAACAAACCAGTATTACAGTAACGAATAATAACTCATAAACAATATATTCAAAGCAAATGATAATTGTTATGCAATGCACAGATAACAATGTAAATGGAATTCTCTTCTGCATATAAATATGACTCAAAATAGATACTAAATATAGTAAAAGCATAAGGAGCTGAAACAAAGTTCAGTATGAAAAATTATTATATTCAATGCACTTGCATTTATTACTCTAATATACTAGTGAAAATGCCAATATTTTCAGATTTTTTACATTGTAGCTTTATTCTTGATTATATTATCTGTAATTAGGTTATGTGGTATTTTATGCTTTAAATATAACATTTTTATATTGGCACGTCTGTAAGAATCATTGGAATTCATGGCAGCAAAACATTTTCGGCTCGGAACTTGCCATTCAAAATGGTGGCTTCGATAACATTTTTCATCAATTCTTTTAATGACCAATCGTGTGCCATTGCATATTGTGGGTTAAAAAATTCCGAAGTAAAATAACCCCAAGATCCAACTTTCAGTCGTAAAAGGTGTGGTGACATGCTTGGCAAATCCAGTGAGTTCAAAAACTCTGTTGGATAGTTTATAGCTTCGTTAGAATCGCAAATTTATTATACCAAGTCACCTGACAATGACTGCTGTATCTTGAAGTTTAAATTGTCGACGTCCACATTTTTTTGCTGCCAAAATAGCTCTTTCTGCCATATATTGTGTGCGTACATCGGGAAATATGCGATCAATGAGGGTATTTTGCAAATGAACGATAGTGCAGAAATTAGTGGCCAATTTTATGCATCCAGTATTTTCATAGATAGCAACTTTTCAAGCCCTGATATCAAACAATTGGTCTGAGAATGTGTCAGCAGATGGATCTTGTAGAATTTGGAGGCACATATTCATTTTTAGCTGGACTTTATCCAACATTAAGTCACAGTGGCGATGATTTCAAGCAAGCGTTGATCTCATCATCATACGTTGAGCGTGGAATAGGGCACCCTAATTACCTAGCATTATGAAATATACTTTAAACCTATTCTCATACCTACCAAATACACATAAAAAATTTCATAAAAATCGTTCGAGCCGTTTCGGAGGAGTATGAACACAAACACCATGACACGAGATTTTTATATATTAGATATTAATATCTATCTCTTAAATAAATACTTCTATGATAATTGTTTCACTTTTTTATACAATTAATAAAAATATTACCTTCAGCAGCCAACATATATGGTTTCTCTCTTAAGTCAGGACAATTAACAACTTGCACATCAACATAGCTAAAAATTTCTGACAAGCCATCTTGTAAAACTAAGAATGTAAGAAATTTTTAAATTAATGAAATGTTTCATTTTTATGACTATTTTATTTAACAGAAATGTAATATAAGCAGCAATTTTTAGATTACTTTCTGCTGGTATAAATATAATATTGTTTTCTACTCACAATTTTCTATTTCACTAAGTTTTATATCACTGTATAAATATCCTTAATTTTATATATATTATAAGTTAATATATTATAACTTACTTTCATTGCAAATTGATAGTAATGGGAATAACACTGAGAAGTATGTCTTCCCAAAGCTCAGAAACTGTTTCAGAATTGCTGTTAGATCATGTATCTGACCAAACCTACTTGTCATGCACTCTTAATCAAATTAAATCTTCTATACAAATATAAAGTAGTATTTTTACATTCATATGCAAGAGATTTCACTCATTTCCATGCTTCACTACAATGCTCTATTGGTTGCACTTATTAGAGTTCTAGTAATGCAGTGTTCCAGCTGATGGAACACCCACAGAATCAAAACGGCGAGTATAATATTTATAAAGTCTAACTTTTTTTTGTTTATTTGAGTTTAAATTTAAAGGAAAGAGTACAACAAAGAATTAAGCATTTAACTTCACTGCACTATAAAATAGACGTGTCACTTTTGAGAACTTCAGCAGGAAATCGCAAATCTATTTGAGTTCTGATCTCCAATGAAAATGAGTAAATACATTTTCAAATAAATAACAATGTACCATGGATTTTAACTATGAATCAAACTGTTAGGTCAAATAAAAAATATTCACTGAAATTTAATAATAGCAAATTTGTGTGCAGTTATCGTAAAGTTAGGTTTCAAAAAAAAAAGTTTTATCTGAGATTTCATTTTAGTACTAGCATTGTAGGAGACAGTAAAATAAAGAAAATAAAAGGCACATTTAATAAGAAGGAATTGTACATGCCTATTGCAGCCTCATCTAATGAAGGTTGAAATAACTTATATTCTTCTATTTTATACATGGTAATATCATATGTTATACAAGAAAGGTTTTTATATTTTGACTTTCATTCAAAAGCTGCCTTCCAAAATAAACAAATGTTAATCCTATGTTCGAGAAATCATTGGTCCAAAGTCTGCTCATGTGATATATTCTCTTCAGTTCACTTTGCTCGAAAGTTCATCTGAGTGTTTGGAATTAATAAATCCAAAGATATTAATTCATAAACTTGCTACCAGTTTATAGACATTTCGATGATTTCATTAATAGTTTTTTTAGTTATAATTCAATTTTTTAGCAGCAGTTGTAAAGTAACATTCACACAAGAAACCACAGAGAAGCAGAAATTCTCTTTCACTGTATAATGAATTATTGAAGAAAAAACGATCAGAGAATCAATATTTTTTTCTATCTAGATATTTTTGAAAATTTTTTTAATGTTCATTTTTAGTTACCTCGCCCTTTTAGAAATCATTATATTTATTTACGAAAATAAAAACAAATAAATGAAAAAAAAATTATAAATATTTATATATTAAAATAATTCACTGCGGTCGAAGGTATTATGCGATCGTAACTGTGATTCTCATAGAAAACGTGCTTTGTTTTGTTGGGTAGAGTTAACCGGAGGACGTATTGGAGGATCAAGCTAGGTTCCAATTAGTGCCTGTAGACGGCGCCAGCAGTCTACAGCCATCTATAGGCGCTAACAAGAACTATCCCAATTGCAGGATTAGCTATAATAGGGGTTATAAGATTTGGCAAATAAGCACATTTGTGGCGAATAATGCCAATCTTTTTCATTTCCTATTACGCGATTTTGTTTTTTATTTTATTCCGCCAAAACTTGGAATCGTCAAACTGATTCGTTTCTTTTACTCTTTCTGAAACTTTACTCGTTTCTTTTACACTCTTTCAGAAATTCATCTGATAATTTTTTTATTTTAAATTGATTTTGATGTAAATAAATTCTTTATTATTATTAAAATGTATTTATTTATTAAGAATATTTTAAGTCATTTGTTAAAAATTATTATTTATTAAATAACTTATTGAAAATATAAATGTATTTATTTATTATTTTTTTTCATTTATTTTATTATTGTATAATTATTTTTCATTTGAAAGAAAACGTCTCCAACAGTCGATAATAATAGAAATATTTTCATGCGAAATTTGAATAAATAAATGCCTTTATGTTATTGCGATTCGAAATAACATTTGGCTGCAAGGACTCTCCATATAATATATATATAAATTTTTTACTAAATGCAAATTTTTTTTTCTAATAAAGGAGAACGTGTGCGTGTGTATACAGAGAAGAAGAAATATGTAGGAAAGGAGGGCAGGAAAGTGTAATGTTTGGTAGAGCAATTTTTTAATTTTTATTATTTAAAAACAGCGAAAAAGTTTGAAGTTTTTCTGCAATAACTTTCGAAAATGTTTCCAAATTAAAAAAAAAAGATTTTAATTCATCTTTAAAATAAAAGTATATTTAGACATATATCTTTTTAATTATAAAATCTTATAATATTCTTTATTTTAACAAATTTTTAAATTTTGATTTTCAGCAATATTGTAAATGAAAGACAAATCATTTTCATTTTTCAATCAAAGCTGAACGATTTTTCTTTGTTAAAAAATATGAGATAAAATTATTCACACTTTTAATATAATAAAATTTATAGGCTGGCATGCTATCAATAAATTGCATCTTTCGAGGCAGGTTGTTGGACTTAGAGCTTTCAAATTTGGCTGGCAATTAACTATTTCTTAGATAGCAATATTAAGAAATCTTGTTTCAAAAATTAAATTAAAATTTTAATAAAAAATTAACAAAATTCCAGCATTTTCTTTATAACTTCGAAATATATCACTGACCATAAACATTTTAAATTTAAAAAAAAAAAAAAATCAGTTATCTTTTTTTTTTAATTCCATTCAATATTTTTCTTTTTTGATCTTAGTATTTTTCAAAATACTTTTAAACATATTTTTCATTGGTTTAGCAAACTATACTTCTATATGAGCACATTGCAATGATATTCATTGCAATACAATTTTATGCGCATATTATAGTCATTTTAATTTTTTAAAGATGATATAAAACTAAACAATTAAAATCTACAATCTTGGCTTTCTATATTATTTTGGATGAAGATTCAAATCTACTTTATTATCTTCATTTCTATTATTTATTTTATTTCATTTATTTTAGGTTAACATAAAATTAAAAATTAGGTATAACTGGATTATCATCTTTTTTTTTTTTTTTCCCCTAATAAAATACAGTTGATTTTTTTTATTTGACCAACTTTTTATGGCTTTTTTCTATCATTTAATAAAAAGCAATTTTAAAAATTAACTTTCTATTAGTTTTAATATATTTACTTCTTAGCTCAATCATTAAATAAGTCCTCTATCAACTGCAAGATAATTCTTTTCGAAGGTTATGTTAATTATTTATATATTATAGTTTGCTTAAACAGTAATTCACATAAAAAACTAAGAATTAAAGAAGAATTAAACTAAAATTAAGTATTAAAAAAATAATTCTCAAAAAAATTCTTATAAACAGTATTTTTTATAATAATTTACAATTATATGTAACTTGTTATTTTTTTGCAATTCATGCATTAATTTAACAAAATTAAATTTATTGCAAATACTTTAATTGACATAATTAAAGTAATACTAAATGAATGATGGACAGACCAGCTGGTCACCGAAAGCAGCTGGTACATCCCTAATTATTTCGATTTCGTTTCCAAAGTATACATCTAACAATAATCATCCTTATAATGTAAATGTGTTTTCAATGTGAAACAAAACCGTCTACTTATATCATTGGGGAAAGCGGTGTTTATTTATTAAATAGTTAGCTAACATTAGAGCTCATGTTTCTTCTTCGGCTCTAGCCATATCATACATGGAATACCTGCTTAGTTATGCACCGACTCCTCTTAAAATCCAAAATTAATATTTATTGACTGATTCTCTATTTAGCATTTATTTTCAGCTGCCGTGTATGTGCTTATATTGTTATATTAATGTTGAATGTGTAACATGGACCATTAATTGTTCTATAAATTTCAATATATCTTTTCTAATCAACTACTATTCTTTGAATAATCTACATTTATTCTCTGAAAATGTTTGTAGATTATTTGATGAAAATAAGCTGGAATGTATAAACCTCTTCAAACCCATAATGGGATTTATGATATTTGATTTTATCAAGTAAATTCTTCCAATCAGACTTCAAATCTTAAGAAATAAAAAATTCAATTAATTTGCATCAAAAACTATTGTTATGACTTTTTCAAACGCTATCAATAGAAGGATATTGGAAAACCTATCAGGAAAAATGATAGAAAAAAACCATGAAGGAGCCCGAAGTGGAGCAGTTCTCTTAGTTTTCGGAAAGGGGACATCCTACAATGGCAAATTTTCAGGCACTGTGTTTTAATTTTGTTCAATTAAATCCTATTACTCCTTCCAATGATTAATACATTAATTTTATCCAGTATCAATAACATCATGTAATTGATCTTGACCATTTGTTATCTGCTAGGAGAGAACAGATTAAGGAAAAAAATGTCTTTGACGGCAGATCAAAAAATCCTTATATTTTCTATAGACTACTTATATACTCTTTTCAAATTTATCATAGAAACTATACAAAAAATAAATATTAAGGTGATTCGAACCTTTAATTCGAAATATCGTAGTATAATAATATTTTAGATTTCATTTTAATCTATCTTTATATTGTTCTTTTTCCTTAATTACAACAGCAATAAAGTAAATAAAAATGGTGTTTAATATCGACAATATCAAACACATTCTTGAGTATAAGACCAAGAATTAAGCAGGATCGGTCTTTAGTCTATAGTTTCCAGTTGGGCGACGTTCATAAGGTCTCTTTCATATTTCCTGCATACAGGGTTAATTTTTCTTCCGCCTTGTCATGGACCTTAACAAACATAAAAGAATCCTAGTAGTCTTTTTACGAAGGGTGTTGTATGTTCGCAACATAAAATTTACAGCTACTTTGTCTATTTAGTAGGGGGAAAAAAGGGGGGCACGAGAAGGGTATTGGGACCAGACATTTCCGTACGAGTTAAACGTCCAATAAATCATTATTAGCTCATTGAAAAAAGGGGCTAGGGAGTGATTAGTTTTTGCTAAAACGCATAAGCCTGCTGGCAAGAATGTTTAGTGAGAAAATGTATTGGTATTTTAACTAAATTTTGATATTTAAACATAAGGAAAAAGCTTCTGTCTGTTTGTACATGTGCTGACTTTACAAACCAGCCTTTTTGACATGTATCAATCAAATTTGGCAAATATTTAGTTTGGTGGGTAAAAATGTGCTTTTCAGAGTGATTAAAAATTTTTTAATTAATTAAAAATTAAGCGAAATATTGGTCTGTATTCGGGATAACTTTTTAAAAGTTTACAGTAGAAAAATAGTTTTTATAGCATTATAAAATTAAAATATATATATATATCCTTTTAATGATACCAAATTTGTTTATCATACAATTTTTCTTACAATATTTAATACATTTTTTGAAATATATTTTAAACGTATTTTGCAACAATATATATTTCACTGTTGAAAAAAAAAAAGCTCAAAGCCGTTTTCAATGTTACTACTAATTTTGTATCAGCTTTTTTTTTTTTTTTTTTTCTGTTTCCATCATTGTTACCAGTTTTTTGTCTATCATTGTTTCTATCTTTTTTTTAGAATTTACAATTTAGAAGAATTAGGAAAGTTAAAACTCTTCAGCAACGGAAATTATTAACTTCTAGTCCACTTAACATGCTATTTACTAATGGATCTGTGGCGAAACTTTTCATGAGCAGAAAATAAAAATTTCAAGGCATTTCTTCTTTAAAAAATAATTAGCATTTTATGCATTGGATTCTAGTTCATTATATAAGTGGTGTTTTCTATAAAATTTGAATAAAGGATTTTTTAAATAAAAGCCTTTTAACTAGGAAATGTGAATTTATGAAATTATTATTCTGCACTGAATTTATTCAAAAACAAGATATTTGTTCTTAATTCGAATTCTCCTGTAATCCTGAAAGGTTATTTTTAAGAATTTTATTTTAACTTTTGCGAGCTCAAATGCTCACAAAAATAAGTGTTTTTTTTTTTTTTTTTTTTAATTTTTAAAACTTTTTTTCATTATGGTAGATATGGATATTCTATCATTTTTATTTATTAATCACCATTTTAACAAGACGCATTTCAAATTTATATATTCATCTACGGATTATCTTGACAGTTTCAGTTTCTTTAGCATTTGTAGAAAGAAAGTTTTCCAACTTGAAATTAATTACGATTATTAAATTATTAATTATAAAACATACTTACGATCATTAAATCATTAATTATAAAACAAACTTACGATCATTAATTCAGCAAGGACGCTTAAATTGTTGGGCAGTTATATCGATTGGATCTGAAATCAGCTGGATTTCGGATTTATATAAAAAGTTCGCAAAAGGAAATAAAAACTAGAAAAATTGCTCCCTAATAATAAACGACAATAATGATCTATGAATTTTCAATTATTTTTTATGTAAGTCCTAAAAATTATTTATTTCTGACAATGTTCTTGCATTTCAATTTTCTTTTTGTACCAAATAAAGAATTTTCATAAATCTTTGTTAAGTCACTGAAATAAATAGTATAGTGACCTATTTACTTATTACAAATAGTATACAAATTTTTGTCCATTTGTTGGCTAGCTTATGTGCATTCATGAATTAAAAATTAAAGCATATGTTTTAAAGTATATATAAATTTACGAGTATGTTTGGTTTATTAATCCGTGTGAAAAACACGTTTTAATCATTTTCTATTTAGCGTTAATTTCTATTTGTGATTTCAATTCTATTGCTGAGTTATATCTATAGCAACATTTTATTTAATACTAGTCACTGAATAACTGACTAGCCAACGTTAATGGCCGCTAAAATTTTCAATTAAATACTTTACGTAACTAGGTCTTAATAGCTTCTTAAGCAAATTATTTATAAGCTTCAAATTTTGATAGATAGTCTATAATAAATATTATATTAGAAGACTTCTATGATTCTACTCATTTTACTATGCATTTTCCTTATTTTCTGCCAACGCCACTAACCATCGAGGATGCATTTTTTTTTTTTTTTTTTTTTTTTTTTTTTTTTAGTCTTTTAACAATACAATCTAATTTCTAACCTAGAGTAAAACAGAAATTGGCATTTTTCTTCATATTAAAAATATTTTTAATGTAAATTTTTCAGGTTTTTTTTTTTTTTTTTTTTTTTTTTTGCAGAATTAGATAATTATATTGCTTACTTTCCTGAGATCAGCTTTGCCAGTCATAATTTTTTTAAAGGACAGAATAATAATTCGCACAGTAAAACGAAAACTGAACATTTTTTTGCAAATTTAATAATAACTTTGGTGTTCATCAAGAATTCTTATGCTTTTGTATAATTATTCTTGATACGTTTAATATTTGCTTGGAATTCTTAAGATTTTTGCTGGAAAATATGTCTAAAATATTTTTAGAAAATTGATTAAATATGAAAAAGATATTTATACTGCAAAAAATTACAATCATTGAAAAAAAAATTTCTGAATATATAAAAATAACATTTATACTGTAATATTTTCTAAAGTTATCGAGGTGAAAAAACATCAAGAACTTGCTTAATTTTTAATTAATTAAAATTCTAAATGAAATTTTAAAAAATTGCTCCGAAGTGCACATTTTATCCGTCCAACATAGCAAGTGCGTACTAAGTTTGGTAGCTATATGTCTTACGGTTTGATTAATAGAGCGTCAACACCCAGATATACAGACGCGCAAACACATATTCATCTTTATTATTAGTAGAGATCGCTCTACTAATAGTACGCTTTATTATTAGTAGATAATGCATTTCATGTTTGTAAAGATGAAGTTTTGTTATGGAATTTTTATTCACCCTCTCAAGTGACACCGTTCAAAATTGCACTACACGTTTGTATTCTCTATGACTATACATAATTTTGCTAGAAATTAACTTGTCAATTTACTTAATTTTTAATTTCACATGAGTAGTGTCATCCGGTACTGAATATGAGAAAAAAAAAACAATTTATTTTTAAATTACATAATGCATATAATCTGCACTAATTATAAAGATAAATTTGTGTGTGTTTGTATTGGTGCTGTACAGGGAAAATCGTTTGATCTATAACAACCAAATTTTGCACATATATTCAGTGCGGAAATTTGAAATTTCGGTGGGAATTTTTGAATTTTCAGTTAATTAAAATTTGTGAAATTTTGGTGTTTTTGCAATAATTTCTGAAAATATTATAGCAGAAAAACAATTTGTACAGCATCTTAAAATTCAAAACATTATCTTTTTAATGATGAAAATTTTTTTGCCATATAATTTTTTTTTATTTTTTAAAAGTTTTTAAGTTTATTTTACAACATTGTATTTTATTACTGAAGAGAAACTGAAACCATTTACATTGTTGCTCCTAATACCTCATCTTAGCCTTTTCCCACTGATATGACCAAAATATAAAGGTTTGGTTTATTTTCCCATGTTGAGTTGACTTAAATATGAGGCATGCTTTTAATAATTTTTCTTTATATATTTTGTTATATTATATAAAAAAAAGTTCGTCCTATTGTGACCAAAACTGAGTGAATTATGACAATTTAAATGTCACTGTTTTATAAAAACGCGGAACTCCATTGACTGCCTCGAAGATACAAAATCAGTGCCCTGAGTTTCCCCAAGATTGATCAATCTAAAATAATTACATTTTTGATTGTCCTAAAGGATATTCAAGGCTTTATAACTCGGTCAGATTTGCCGCAAAGATGGAAACGTTAGATGGTCAAGATTATTTTACGGAATAGGATTCCTAGGTCTGAAGGATCGTATAAAATTTAGACTTCATAATCGTTTACAGAAGTACTTTTTTAATTGAAATAAAATAAAATATTACGTCATTTAAATCTTTTAGAAAGCAAAATTAAAAATAAAATTTTATGACGAGGCCAAAGAAAATATTATTGAATTATGTTTTTATTTAATTCATAAAATATGTAAATATTCTGTAATACAAATTAGATATTAATTCTGAACTCATATATTTTTTAAAGACGTGTTTGGTTTTTAAAAAATGTATTTATTGAAGTTTTATCAATTCCGGCTTCAATTTCAAGTTTACATTTTACGGGAGTTCATAGAAAATTAGAGAAAGGCATCGAAGAACGAACAGAATAAGGAAAGGCTTCTATAATAGTATCGGTGATATGTTTATAAAAATTTGAAGCTTAAAAACATTTTGCTCGAGAATCTATTAAGAGAGCAAGTTACATAAAATATTTAATTGAAAAGCAAATGTTAATTCTAGGCAAACCAGCTAGTTGCCAAAGGGAAATAGTAACAATAATTTAAAAATTTAAAAAAATCAATTAAATTTTTTTTAAATCTGCTTTTAATTCACTAATTAGAATATCTTTTAAAAAATGTTTTTTTTTTTTTTTTTTTTTTTTTTTTTTTTTTTTTTTACAAAAGTTATTTTATATAACTGGTAAAAATTGTCTAGAAATAAGTATTATAGAAAATAGTTTCAGATTGGGCCTCGCGTTTTCTAAGACCAACCCTGTAACAAATGTACTAGAAAGTATTATTATAAAATATTCTTTAAAATATTTAATTAAAATATGAAAAGAAATTACACAGAAATAAAATTGATATCACTGAATAATTAATATTTTGAATTTTAAAATGGCATAAGAATGACTTCTATGCAACAATACGCTCCGAAGTTATTGAGACGAAGGGTTAAAAGGTCAATAAATTTTTAAAGAAAAAAACCTATTTGCAATTTTAAAAACTTTTCTTAGTGAACATTTATTATTCAAATTACGAACCAACTTTCGGTCGAACGGTCTAGCCTTCAGAAATCTCGAATATGTTTTTGCCTTATAAATGTTCTAACTTAATTCAGAGACAACATCCAATCTATAAATTTAATCATGTTAAAATTTTTGTAAATAATGCAACATCCTTTTCAGAAAAATTAGACATATCAACCGAATGAAAAATTGAGCCCAATAAAAAAAAAATAATAAAAAAATAAATAAAAATCGATATTTTAACTTGAATTTATTTTTGCAAACGATTGCCTTTATTTGAGAAGCTACTTTTAAGCGATTTCTTTCTTTGATGAATACAATACCAAACAAGAAAGAGGAAAATATAAAACTCATGTTATTAAAATTTTTTGGTTAAAAATCTTGATCATTAAGCAGATTAATAAAAATGATAAAAATTTTGCTATATGCTGCCTTCCAAATAGCTCTTCTCGGTCCTTTTTAATGAATATTAAATCAACAGAATAACGTTAGAGTAAGATGCTGATACCCGTTCGTAATTTCAGTCTTACTGAAGAATAATATAATTATTAATGTGTTTATCTATATGTTAACATGAGTTACAAGACAGACTGCCGCCCCAAAGCTTAACATTTAGCAAACGTGATTTAGAGGATAAAAATGTGTACTTTTAGGCAATTTATCAAAATTTACAACTATAATTTTAATTAATCTCTCTCTCTCTCTCTCTCTCTATATATATATATATATTTATACATACTATATATTGAAATAAAACTCATTCGACATGGTTGTATAAAAAATGGTTTTGTCCATTATTGCTATCAAAACATTAACTATATTAAAATGCAGCTCAAAACAGCGAACTCAAAAACTGACTAAAATACATCGATAAAAAAGTATTAAATAAGAAATAAATCGTAATAATAATTCCAATATTCTTTATCAAGTGTTTGTAATATTTATATGCTACAAGGGAAAATTAGATTCAGTTTAATCAACTTTACTTAAAAATCATCCGTTCAAAATGGATATTCACAGACCAATGCGAATGTCAAATACTTTGTTATATCATTTGTGTAAACAAATAACTATCTGTTTAATTATTCCTTAATTTGTCTTTATTTTAATTCAATAAAAATGTATTCATTTGCCTTTATAAAATGAAGGCATTTGTTTGAAGGAAATTAGATCATGAGTTCACTGAATTTTCCCATCTCCAGGCATGGGTTAAAGTGTAATTATCAAGTTTCGCGTGGGAAAAATGGTGATTATCCCATAAAAAAAGAATCATTATCCATCAATCACTCACATTATAAGAATGAGAACTATGCATTCCCTACAGCTTTTCTAACTGTTTACCAAGTTTTCTCTAAAAGCTAATTAAATTCCGTTAATCCTACAATTTTAGCACATATGATACTAGATAAGAGCGCATCTGCTTACCACCACCCGGTGGTTTTGTTGCCGTAAGCAAATTGGGGTAGCTTTTCAAAAGCAGCAGAGATAGATAAATAGATGGAAGTGGAAAAATCAATTACAGAACTGTCATAAGTATCTATTTTTCTTTCTTTATGCTCATAAAAGCATCGGTTACTGCGCTATCTAAGAAATAATTTTCTGCAAATAAGCTTTCTTTGAGAAACTACATTTAAGCAATTTTATTTTGGTGATTAAAATGCGAAAGAAAAAAGAGAAAAATATCAAAATAATGTTTATTAAAATTAATTGATAAAAAAAAAACCCTTCACTTTTAAATAGAATAGTAGATGAATAAAAATTTTACAAGATGCTGCATTCCGGTGGATATCAAATCAAAGAATAACATTAGGTCAATATACAGATATGCAATTGTAATTTCAATCTTACTGAAGAAATATATAGTTGTTCATATATTTATCTATACTTTAACATGAATTATAAGACAGACTGCCGACTCCAGAAACTGAAAATCTATCAAACATGCTTTAAAAGATGAAAGCGTGTGCTTTGATGCAATGCATCAAAATTTCCAGTTATAATTTTAACTAAACAAAATGTTGATGTTTTCCTCTTATAATTCCCAAATATATTATTGTGCAAAAATGATACTAACACCATTTTCCAAACTTAATATCAAAATCCTTTTATTGATCTCAATTTCATTATCATACAATTGTCTTTTTAATATAAATAAACAAAAAATATTTTAGAATGTATTTCTACAATAATTTTTATTATTGTAATAAAATTCATTTCATTCCCAAGACTATCAAAATTTAACTAATCAAGTAAAGATGAATTTATTCTTTTGTAATTAATTTAAAGTTGTTTTTTCTGTCACTCAACATTACATGTTTGTTTGTATGCAATATAGTGATTACAAAAAAAAAAAAAAAAAAAGTATGACAGCAATAATATTATTTGATAACAATAATCTTTGAAAAAAAAAATGGAATATTATGTTTGCAGTAGTAGCTGAAAAATCTACAAACGAGGTAAACAATTCCTTATGACATCTTGAAACAACACAATTTCTCGTACCCTTCAAGATATTTTATTTGTTCAATAAAAACGCTTAGGTAAATTAACACAGCCATATTCGAAATTTTGTTAAAATACCATTTTATCATTCAGATTTAGTATTTAAAATTTCAAAAAATACATGTGGAAATTATGAAATTTTCTTCTGAAGCATTAACCAAGGTTTCTTTTATTCGCAAAATAATTATTTTTCTTCAAAAGTAAAATTTTCTTTTAGTGCGAGTTGATTAGTGATGGCATTCAGGTATCTAATTTTAAGGATAAATATCCACAATGGTTATTTATTTTTCAATTAATTGTATTCATATAAAAAAACTGTATGATCTTATATGCTAATGTTATAAAGAGACAGAAAAAGTATAAAGATAAAAGAGAGAAAGGGAGGGAAGCATATCATTTTTTTTTTATTTCATAAAATTTTTAAAAAATTAATAAAAAAACAAAGAATAACACATCATACATTTAACATACTTAATTTAAATTCTTTTTAGTTACAATGAATAATAATGAGGTAGACGATTTTTTAAAAAGTAATTTTAACTAAATAAAAAAGAAAGATTTTTAAAAAAAAATGATATTGGAAACAAAAGTGAAAGATACTGTTTACAGTTTTTTTCCTTCCAATTTTCAGGCTGTGGTTTA
The DNA here is from genome assembly GCF_947563725.1 of Argiope bruennichi. Lineage (NCBI taxonomy): Eukaryota > Metazoa > Arthropoda > Arachnida > Araneae > Araneidae > Argiope > Argiope bruennichi. Next base: position 14,131,423 of record NC_079155.1, read on the forward strand.
AGCATTAATAAGAATCATGTTTTAGAGGTAGAATTTGAATTTTGAGAGGAGTTGCATAGATTATCAGCTTTGATACAATATTTTGAGAATATATTATATCATATATTCCAATTGTAAATGATTGTGCTTTCTCTTTGTTCATTAAGTTTATTTTTTTTTTCCTGTCAAGTTCTCTTTATCTCTTTAGAAGTCCCCAATTATATGATACATATCCAAGTTCAACTGCTTTCATATGCTAAAAGATTTCTTTTTTCTTCTTTTGTGAATACAATGGCCCAGGAAGTTCTTTCAGTTGCATTTAAAATGTACAAAACTACTTTGATTTTTAAAATACTGGTTTCATATAAACTCCTTCATCAAAACAATGATCAGAACATATTTTGTGATCCTTCTGATATTATTCATTCTCTGTCCATCCTTTTTTCTGTAATGAATAAAATCTGTCTTCAGTTGATTGCCATCTATTTTCTTTTATTGATCCAATTGATATATGTAAGTTAAACCACTCAGACAGTTTTAACCTACTTGTGTCAGTAGTTTAAAATTTTTACTGAAGGTGAATTGAATCAATTCTAAATTATTTTTGGAAATCAGCCTTTCTTTACGTTTTAGTAATGGGGACAATGGAAGTTGATTTAAAGTCTCCAAGTGACTAAAGTCGTATTCTCCAAGTTACTAAATTCCTATTGAACAAATTAATTTGCAGATAATTTGATTCAGAGATTATGATTATTTTTATTATTGATTCTAAATTGTAAATAATTTTTTTCAATTTAACATAAACAGTGTTAACATTCATTATTCCATTGTAATTATTCATTACTTTAAAACAAAAAAAAATTATTTTCCCATTTTATTTTCCTAAAACATTTTTTTTCCTTCTATATCCTCATAGAAATTGTCTTTTTTAATAATTTAGTCAAAACCTTAATTCTAAAAGATAAAGTAGGTATATAAAGTATATAAGTTTTAAGGATTTTTATCATCTTTTATAATTTTTTTTTACACAATATCTCAGAACTATTCATTACTTGGTATTTATCCACTCATTTGAATAAGTTAAAACAATATTAGTATAGCATTTTTTAAGGTGGAGTAAATGTTTATTTTGTTAATGGTTAACTAATATATATTTGTATATTACAATAATGAATGCTTGTGAAGCAAATCATTTTTATTTCATGAATTATTATTGAAAATTAAAATGAGAAGAAATTAAGCTTCAAAAAAGAAAAATTTCTTGAGAAAATATAAGGGTTGAATAAAATATGACTTAAATATTATGCAAAAATTAACAAATGATATTTTACAATTTAATTGAAAATTCTATTGACTAATTTAGAATGCACTAATATTTTTATATTAAATTAAAAAATAATTTTTATTTTTTGAAATTAAAAATTACATTCTAAATTTTCTTTAAAAGTTTTAACTTCTGTGCATTATTATAAAAGTAGAAAATTCAACATTTAGAACAAATTTATCCACGATATTAGAATTTTTAATACAAATTTTCTTTTAAAATATTATTACACCAATCGTATAATTAGAAATAATTGATTCTGTTTGGCTACTTTCAATCAAAATTCTGATTTTTAGCATTAAAAGAAGAATTAAATTGCTGTATGCGTAAATAAATGTATTAAGCATTTACGAAAAAAAATTAATAAATTAGAATAAGAAATATATGTATTGAAAAAGTACTTTTTAAAATCATGTAATATTAATCAGCTTATGCATATATTTTTAATTCAATATAAATCTTATTTTAACAAAACAAAAATTAGTTTTTATTAAATAGAAAATATTGAATATTTTGATGATTCCTTTGAGGATTTTTGGTTATCATACTTTCTTAAAGGAGAATAAGCCACATTTTATCAAAAACTTAACTAAAATAATATATATATCTTTACAATGCATATTTTTACAAGTATGAATTATTCAATTTGAAAACACATTTTAAAGAGTTCATCATGCACATTATCAACATTAAAAAAAAAAAAAAAAAAAAAGAATGGACAAAACTGCAAGAAAGAGATTACAGATTTTTATTATTGCAATTTTTAGACCACAAAATATAAATGCTTTATTGCTACTATAAATACTAGCAAATAACAAAATCAAAGCATGCCTGCAGTTATAAAAAATGTTTTAAATGTTCTATAACACTAATTTATTACTTAATTAGGTAAAAAATATATATATAATTTTTTAAAAGCATCATTTAAAATTTTTTTTAGCTAATTTAAAAAAAAAAACATATAGCTTTGTACAACAGCAAACAAAATATGGGCATTAAAATTAATAGTATAAAAAAACTAAAATACTTTCCAATGAATACAGCCAAATTGCAAGAAATAAAATGAAAACTACATCGAATTTGTATTCCGAATAAAGCATAATTTTTAGCTTCCATTAAGAATTTAAAAGAAACTTATAAGTTCATTCCATTACTTTGTGAAATCTTTAAATTTCATTTAACAAACCAATAGAAGATAGAATTTAATTATGAGTTAACATATTAGTTTCTTGCCATTTAATTAATTATAAATAGAAGGCGCCTGTAGAAAATTCAGCTTTCCCAAGTTCCCACTGTTCTCAGCCACAGTCAACATTAATTTCTAGTCAAAAATTAGATTCATAAAACTTGATTATTAGCAAAAATAAATATAATATAACACGGTATTATTCTTTTATTAAAAAAGATCGTGCATAAATAAGGTCTGCCTTCATCATAGATCCAACCGACATTCGACCACACTCCACCCTATACATTCCAAAAATGCGCTTCATTCTTGGCGGGTAAATAAATTTTCAAATTTTGGCGAAAAAAGCTTTTCCGAAAGCAACCATACATCGATTCCCCCATTTCCATCACTAGCGGAATGAAATCCGTCCTCCAGTGCTGCTTCCCCCCACTTCTCCCCCCTTTCAACTTCAAATGGGGGGGTTCAAGCGTCCTCCGGTTAACGAGTCTCTGTTTTGTTTACATGCCGAAAAATTTTATGATCTAATTGTTATGGTCTAAAATGAAATCGCTAAAAGTACATCGTGTAAATTTTTTTGAACCTGAACCACAAGCTATCCGATGTTTGTCACATGATCGAACTACTTCACATCTTGCTGTTTCGAGGTACATTTATTTTCTTCTCTTAAGATTCTTGAAATTTATACTTTCAATAAAAAGAAATTTGCCGTAGGAGCATTTTATCGGATCGATATCATCAGTATTCAAAGTAATTAAATGCTCATAAAAAGGTTACCGAAGTTGCAGATAAACTTCATGAGCACTTTTCATAAATCTACGTATTTAAGAAAAAAAAAAAGTGATGTTTTTTTATAATTCTTAGAATCTTCCGTTGAACACTACTGCCAAGATTCTAAGAATTTTTCAGCAACAAAATAATGTCACGTCATTTTGATTAGAATGTTTGGTGCTGACAGAAGATACTGAAATACTCTAATCCAAGTAATTGGTAGTCCATCTGTTAATATAGTTTAAATACATAATTCAATAATAAATATTTTATTTTGTAACTGCATTTGAAATGAGCATGAAAAATGTAAATGTATTAATGTTAGATATTAATGGATATTACCTTTTACTGCTTTAATACCTATTATTTAGATTTCTAGTACAATAAATTTGCCCATAGAGAACATTAATCAGCACTTTGACACCAATTTTTGAAAAACAAAATTCATGAAGTTCTGGTTAAGGAATTAAACTGAGACTCACTCATGGAAAATGATTATATGTGCTGAGGACTTAAGAAAATAAAACTAATTATAATTTCCCCACTTGTCATTATTTGCAAAGCCGATGCACACACAAAAATGCTAACTTTCTTATTAGAAAAAAATAATAATATATAATGTAAAGAATGTTTATTTATTCACTACAACAATTAAAAATTGTTTATTAAGTTGTGAGACAATGAATTCTCTACTGTTATTCGTCTGAATGCTTATTAACTCTTTTGGGAATAGGCCTCTATTCTAGACGGAGCATATGTGGAAGGAATCGTCCCATATGATGAGGGTTTGCTTTACTAAGCCTACTTTTAAAAAAAATAACAAAAAATGAAGTTTAAGTTCTAATGTCATCTTTTTTGCTACCCTTTTAGATTATTAATTCTTTCATAATATTCTTACTCTGACAAATTGCATTTTCTTACTATAATAAATCGGAACTATGGATTTTCATAATATAAAGAGAAGTATGTAAGTACGAAATGTTACCTGAAGCTACACAAAATACAGCAGAACTGACGATTAAAAAAAAAAAAACAGTCAATGCTGAATAGACTCTAGAAATGTATGGGTGGTACGCCCAGCTGTGAGATATGTTTGTAGGTGATGTATATATGACATACACGTAGATAAAGGATTTTAAAAGGTTAAACTTTTTTTAAGGCCTGCTTGAAATGGCAGCAATATTAATATTTTTCTGTTAGCAAGAATTATTGCAATATTTTATCAGAAGATGTTGCAAACTTATTATCAGTTTCTATTTCATACCTTCACATATATTTTGTTAAATGGTATACTAATTTTGCTCTAGCATTTATGGGTAATAATAACTTCAGTAATGGTTGTAAAAAATATAGCAATTTTCTTTTTAAAAACATTTTTCCCCCCCAATTTTCTAGAGCTGACTCATCTATTGAAATTTGGGATGTCAAAAGTAATCCTTATCTCGAAAAGGTAATATTCAAAGCTATGTTTTAGTTTTATTCATATTATATTACTTTTTTTTTATTTTCTGTAATTTTTAATGTTCTTTCACACCGTAGTTTTCAAAGTGAAAAAATTGGATGAAATTCTAAAAAATTATATTTATTCTATATCTATAACTATTAATTTTTGTTAAATTTTTTCTACTTTCTTTGTTTCTTATATACCTCCTACCTCACATTAAGATAGTTTCATGTTAAGCTTTAATTTTGAAAAATTATAATATATTGTTTTAATTTATCAGTTTTTCTTATTATAATACAATTTATATGTAATTATATACTTTTCCCTTTCATACATTATTTAAATAAACATAAATTGTATGTAACTAATCATTATCAATTAGTCATGGTTAGAATGTGGAGAATGCTTTGTGATCCTACTTTTAATGAGTCCCAATCTATCTTACTTTTGAGATCCTTTTGCTTTTTCTATTTAGCTTATATAGAGAATAAAGTTCATTGGTATCTTGTCAAAATTAATTTTTATGTGATGCTTTATCTTGTTCTTCATATAAAATACCTACTGTCTTTTTTAAAAAGGCATTTATTCTTATTTTATTCAATAGGTATTTGAAATAAACTCTTAAAAGTTATTTTATTTTGATATGCAATAATTATAAATATTTCTTTCAAAAAGTTTCTGTGATTAATCATGTTATTTTAAAATAAATCATTAGTCTTTCATTGCTATAAATTTCGTTATTGTAACTACCCAAAAGCTTATAATTATATTTTTCCTTGAAATGTGTTTATACCAATTTTATTTCTTCATTTCTTTTTAAGAAGGTAAAATACAAAGTCATTAGCATGAAACCAGTTTATAATTATATTTTACTAATAACTTCTGGACATTATAATCAATAACTATGTTGATTTTTTTACATAAAATTTCTTTGCAGTTTCTGAATATTTATCATTTAAATTATGTGTTTCATTTATCTTATTTTCTTGTTATATATCTTATCAATTCACATTTAAATTAATCAGTTAATGACTTGTCCTTCTTCTCTTTATTAGAAAAAAAATTATTTATATTAAAAAATTATTTTTTAAATATTTTTCAGCAATTTATTTTTATTTTGGTTTGATAGGTGATTCCAGGAACACCTGCAACATCTGTTGAAACTCTTGCATGGTGTAATGGCCGTTTATTCTCAGCAGGACTGTATGGATATATTACAGAATACGATTTGGAATCTTTAGTTCCAAAAGTATGGTTTTAATACTTATTTGTTTTAATAATTATTTAAATCAAATACTTAGTTTAGAAATTTCTCATCTATTTCTTTATTAATATTTCAGTATCAACTAAGTGTTACCTCTACATGTCCTATATGGTGTATGAAATTTGATTATGAAGGCAAATGTCTTGCAGTAAGTGGTTTTTATATTGCTCAAAAAAATCCATTTATTTGTTATTAAAATATAGATTTTCTTTATCTAGTGTAATCTAAAAATGATATTTTGGTGTTTTAATTTTGAAATTGGATAAGGTGTTTTTTTTTTTTTTTTTTTTTTTTTCCCCTTTAAAGCAACCAATTTCTCACTCATATGACTTTAACCAGGATGGTATATGTTTTGATCAATAACTAATCTAATCATGCAAATAATAAATTACATGTTAAGTATTTATATACTATCGGTTTCAATTCACCTAATTATATAACAAAATAGTAGAAGGCTGAAGACATTTGTTATGTTTGAATCTTCTTCATGTGCTCTTGTAGGAAATAATATTAATCTGTTTCATACTTATTTACTTAATATCCTAATTTGAATTTTATTGATTTTGGCAGAGTTCATCTTGGAATGATTTTCTGATAAATCGTCTGCATGTTAATCTATTCTTATATATTTAAAGACATTCAATTTTATTATTACATTAAGATTTATTTTGCATTCAGGACCAGATTATTAAGTAGGTAAATAGATAACTGCAGGCCGGGATAGCCTGGTTGGTAGAGCGTCGGATTCGCGTCCCTTAGGTTGCGAGGTCAAACCCCGCAGGCCGAAGATTCCCCGCGTGCTTGGTGGCTGGCGCACGTTAAATCTGTCGTGGTCACAAAGTCCTCCATGTCGAGAGTAATACCACTGGGGGTACTGGATCAGGGGTGATCGTTCTCTGATTCAGGTCTAAATTACGATCTGTGAGTAAATGATATGTGTGAATGAAGTCCGCCCCGTAAAAAGGGTTTTACGTGTGTGTAGCTAAGTCGTTCTCTTGGCCCTTGATGGCGCTACTATAGAAACAAGAGGCGCTCCCCCTCAGGCTAAAATCGGCTGTCTTCGAACAGCGGGCTTGTCCATGGCAAGTGCCATAAGAAACAACAACAACATAGATAACTGCTTGAAACCTCACAACTTCAGAGAAATCCAAAGTAATGATTTTTTTAACATTATTATCAGGCTAATTTAATTTTTCCCTTTTAATTTTGTATTAATGCAATGTACTTGAAAATAAAATTAAGTATCATAAAATTCTTTCATCTTCAAATTCACTATAGATAATTATAATCTAATTTGTTTTGCAGAGAGCTAGTTAAAACTGAATTTGTGTAGAGACATTTAGGTAGAGCAAGTCTTAAAATCCTTTTTCCACATAATTTTTTCATAGATTTTAGTTTAGTATCTCACATAAGCAGCAGTTTTTAAGTAATCCACCAAACTGAAATAGCAAAATATGTAATGCAGGTTATTTTTATGAAAGTTAATTTCAAGATTTAAATTTCAAATTAATATTAAACAAAATGCTAATAATGTTATGAAACATTTTTTAAATTTTTTTTAATAAAATAATACAAGCATATTTCTCATTCTAAATAATCAAAAAGGCCATTAACTTATAAATTAGTCAACAAACTTCAAAAAAGAAAAGAAAAAAAAAACACATTTGGCTGCAAAAAAAAATTTGGAAACATGAAACATTTGATTCTTTCAGAGAATGATACTCTAAAATTTAAATGATGCTTAATTTTAATTTAAATGTGTTGGAATAAATGTTTCTCAGGAATCCAATGTCAGCTCAAAATTAGATTACTCTGAAATCACTGAAATAAAATCTCAAGATCTGGTGGTCTTTAAGTAATTGCCTATTTTATCATCCATTACTTATAAGTGATATATTGAAACCAATTCTTTTGGAAATGACTCAAAAATAAACTGATTTTTTTTAAATTTCAGTTTTTTATAATATTTTCTGTTTAAATGCTTTTTATAAAGAAATTAAATTAAAAAAATAACTCATTTTGGAAACTGGGTAAGGCAAAGAAGGGAAAAATCTGCGTAGCTGCATGGCCCCTACAATACTAATTCTGATCGCGTTTGCCTCATATTTAATTTTTTTTTCTTTTTTGCATATTTCTTAGTTTAGTGCATTTTTTCATGTTGTAATTAGTAATTAATTTTAATTTAGCAGTATTTTATCCAGTGTACCAAAGATGGCTATTGCATCATAAAAATAACTAAAAACTGTAAGCATACTATGGTTCTATGCAATTTTATCAGTATGCAATGCTCTTAATGACATTATAGCACTTTATTAGATTATAGATCATTGAGAGGCAAGATAACTTTTACGTATATTCTTTGCCTTTATTTTCTATTATTCTCATTATTCATATTGCAGAATATACTCGTTATTTACATTGTTAATTGTTTTCTTAAGTATGGAACTTGATTTAATCCTCACTTAGTTGCTAGATACATTAGGAAGTATATATTATGGTATGATAAAATCTTTCCCTAACAAAAACTCATAAAAAGAAGCAATCCATGAAAGTTCATTTGCATTCTATTTCCCTCAAAATATTTTTTTCCCTTCAATCTAAGATGGTGACTATTTGTCAAATATTTTAACCTATTAGTATTCAGCAGCCTACTTTCTCTGAATAGTTAATATGCATTTGAACTTTTAAACTATTTTCAATTAGTATATGCCACCTTTTTCAGTGTTTTTATTTAATATATTTTTAAGGAATTAAAAAAAAAAACTTTATTTTAAAATTTTAATGTTTATCTATTGGTAACTTAGCTACATCATAATCTTATTTCTAACTAATGATAACAACTAATGGAAATTTAACAAGAATTTGCTACATCTTAATACTTGTCTGATTGAGCCACTAGGGGAGTAGGCTCCTCTAAGTATATATAGGTTTTTTCCTACAGTTTTGAATTATCCTTTTCTCATTTGTAAAACAAATTATCCAAAAATTAGCTGAAAGATATGCAGCTTACAGTATATTTCTGAAACTCTATGAATTTGCCGATTCTGAATGTTTTCGATGTTAAATTTCTTTTTAGGTTGGAAATGAAGATGGTCATGTTGTTTTGCATCAGTTGTCATTTGAAGGCTTAGACTTTGATAAAAAATGTGATAAACAAGAAGGTATATAACTATGTTATTTTATCTACTGTGATTAAAAAACCTTACCTCTATCTATTTTATTTGAATAAACTTATTAATATTATTGAAAAATTAGCTGAAATTCTCTTTACAGATTCAATTGTTGACTATTTTTGTACATGGTGATTTAATTTAGTTATAGTGTTTATTTACTTTTATAATTTTCTCTCTCTCTCTCTCTTTTTTTTTAATTTTTTTTTAAGGTTGTATTCTCTGTTTGGATTGGCATAAAGATGGACAGTTTATAGTCACAGGCTCTATTGATGCTATCAGAGTATGGAATGTCAATAATGGACATGTTGTTAATCGTATTATATTAGCAAGAGCTAGTAAAAGTGTTCCCACTGTTGTTTGGTGTGTAGCTGTCACCAGGTATGATCTTTTTAGGAAAATATTTAATGGTATAATATGAGCTTTTTTATTCAAATTTATCTGTCAAAAGATTTTAATTAAAAATATATTTATGTTCATTATAATGAAATATAATATTATTGAATTTGATTGGTAAATTTGATTTTGAATAACAATTGCAGTATTTTTTTAAAAAAAGATGCAATATCAATCATAAAATTAACTAACTACAACATGATTTCTTCATTTTCTTAAAGGTAATTGGTTTTGTTAAATATTTGTACAGCTAAAATTAAAAAAAAATATCCAAATAGATTTTATAATTAGCTGTCAAATTTCTTAAAACTATTTATTGGACATATGCATCTGTTGATATAATCTTGTAGGCTTGACAATTTGGGTTACTTATGGAAATTGAGGGTTAAATTTATAATTTTTTTATGGCAATAATGATGTATTTTTTAACCATATATCATAAATAAACCATCAAATATTTGATATCTAAATTTCAAATGCTTATTTTTTTTTTCAAAGTAAGATATTTTATTAATTAGAACTCATTTTGAGCTCATGAACTCATTGTTAAATATTTGCTTTTAATGTTTCTTTAAGAGAAAATTCTTTATTTCTTTTCTCCCATAGTGATATGACTATAATAAGTGGAGACTCATGTGGGAAAACATCTTTCTGGGATGGAAACACTGGAACTTTACTATCAGTAAGTTTGAAGCAAATAAGGCAATTTTATTTCTTTTTGACTTGGAAAGAATTATTCTTATATTGATTATATTGACACATTATACTTTCAAAATCGGATCTCTCAAGGTTTTCTAAGCCAGTTTTTCTAATATCATTTTAAAATTTGCCTATAATATTTTGCCATTGTTTTTGTATTTTTTTTCCATTAAAAAAAGCAATGGAAATATAAAGAAAGACAATATTAAAAGTCAAAAATAGTAGGGTGGTAATAACAAAGTAATAAATGTATTAAATGGTGTGAAATTTTTATTTATAAAAAATTAGTGGGAATTGTATGAAAGCTATCAATATTGGCATGCAGTTCTACAACAAAATATTATAAATGTTTGAAAGCAGAGTATTGAAAGTATTTTTCCTTGTCTTTCATTGATAAAATTTAGTTCTTTTAATTTTTTAAATAATTTAAAATTATAACAATTTTTTTAAATATGTTTTTGTAAATTTTTAATCTTTAATCATAATCAAATTCTAGAATAAAAATTTTAATAATTATATTATTAAAATATGCAAGTATTTATAGAAACAACTTGCATATTTTGATGACATAATTAATAATATAGTTTTCTTTATTTTCATCTCTTTAAATTGGAAGCAGTAATTCATTGGTCATATACATTATAAAAGATTCTGTTATGACAAGAAAAGATTCCAAATGTGTATTTTTCTTTTAAAGCTCTAGGTATTTGTTTATTGAATTTGAGCATTTATTAATTGCAATTTTATTTCATTTATGTTAATATTATTATTTAAAAAAATATTTTAATTGTCATTTAAAAAAAATTAATTTTCAAATGTAAAAAAGAATGTAGTATGATATCACCTAAAAGTGTAAAATTCTAAAAATATTATATATTTAATTAGCTCAATGCTTGATTATATTATAAATTATTCAGTTTTTTTTAAATATAACATTCTTTTATTTTATCTTATATTGATCTTCATTATTTTAGGCTAGTGGTACACAAAAAGATGATGTTTTGACCTTAGTTGTAAACAAAGTAAGTATTTCATTATGTATAAAGTTACCTTTATTTATTTTTGTACACATGTATAATGTAAATTGTACAATTAAGAATTCAATCATACAATTAAGAACTAACTGCAATTTTATGATTTTCCTACATACCAAACTATAATTAAGTGCCTATCATATATAATTTAGAATTGGACAGAATGCAATCCATTACACAGAATATTATTCAAAACATAATGAAGAATTTTTGGAAAAGGTATATTAAGATTTTTTTTCTCGCTCCATTCAAAAATAATTTGCAGAAGCAATTAAATTTTTGAAATATGTGGTATGGAGTTGATTTCTTATTGCAATGCTGTATATGATTGTCTTCTGTTTAATGTTTTCTTAAATAGTTTGTTAAATGCACTGATTCTAAAATAGTTACTGTTTTGCACATTTTAATAATTTAAACATAAATATTACTGAAATATCTTATTTGTCTTTCTCATAATTATGAATATATGTTCCTCCTTGGTAGGATGAAGATGTCATCTACACTAGTGGAGTAGATTCTACAATTACTATGTATTTGAAGTCATCTAATGGAATGTGGTTAAAGTCTATTCAACGTGTTGTTCATACTCATGATGTGAGGGCACTTCAGTTTGTAGGAGATTATTTAGTTTCTGGAGGTAAATAAATATTTTCATAGATGCAATGAAATTCTGAACATTGTGCAATCATCTGATACCTGTAAGATGTTTTTATATTTTATGGAGTTAAAGAAAATAGTAGCTCATAGTTGCTTTAATTTTTTAGAATCAACAGAAAATATGCAATGCAAAATTATACTATTGAAATACATTTTTAAACACTGGATGCACAAAAAACTATTTTTAGTTGAAAAGAGAAGAGAATTAGTTGTAGTCCTATCTGGAAAATAAAATATTGCTGTTTACTTTAATAGTGTTGTTGTTTGACAAATTTGTTTCTGCTACCTGATAAATAATGCATATTCATTCTGATGGCATTTATTTCATGTGTGAGAACTGCATTTTGAACTCATAATTTTCTTTTTATTTTCATCTTTAATTTAATATGTGTGTGTGTTTTCATTCTGATGGCATTTATTTCATGTGTGAGAACTACATTTTGAACTCATCATTTTGTTTTTATTTTCATCCGTAATTTAACATGTTGTGTGTTTCTTTCACTGTGGTCAAAGTATTTGGGATAACTGAAAAGGTAGATAATATGGTTTGGAAGAGAGATGCTACATTATAATATATCTCAACTCTTCATTTACTGTCAGATTTTCTGGTCTTTGGGCAGTTTAAAATTTCACACTAATTTCCAGAAATTACTTTGATTTTATGTTTTCTGCATTTTGCTCAGAATAAACTTAAATCTTTAATGGCATATTTAAATTCATTATATTGCTTCACCCCATAAATAATTTGTATTAAAATTTTGAATTTTGATAAATTATTTACTACATAAAAATGACATTCACATAAATTTATGTTGCTGAAATATTTGGATTTTGAAACATTATGAGCATTTTGCATTTCATGAAAATAATGTAATTTAAGCAAAATAGCTGTAATAACTATTTGCAAAGTTTTTTTTTTTTTTTTTTTTTTGCAAGATTGAATTTGTTCTTAATTAATAATCTTGTTATTTTTAATTTTTTTCTTTATTAATGGCAAATGTAATAATTTTATTATTTTTTTTTTTTTAGAAAAATCTCAATTTTTATTTATTTATTCTTATTTAGGTGATGACTGCAATCTCATCTTCACCAAGTATCCTCCAAAAACTACCATAAAATTTTTCCCTTTTTGTCAGGTATTCCCCATAGTACTTTCATATTTATTTTTTGCTGGTGCTGTGAATTTTTCTCTTAAAAATAATTTACTTTCATTCATTTTATTTAGAAATCCTACTGTAAAGTAGCTTCCAATCCATCTTGTATTTTATTGACATACCCTAATTTTGTTGAAGTCTGGAGTATTGGGACATTCTCAGGTATTATATCTTGCAGTTTTATCTAAGAATTGCATTTTATCACATTTTTTCATGCTATATAGAAAAATTTCCTTTGAGAATGTCACATGTATTCATTCTATATTAGTAATATCTTGTACATAAATTCAGAAATGAAATTTTTTGTTTCATAAACCTTGAATTTACTTTGAAATCGTTTTTAATTTTTTTTAACATTTTATTTTATTTATTCATATTTTAAAAATTTATGAATATCTTCTGCACTGATATCAATGTATTGAAATTTTTAAAAAATAAAATACATGAAATTAAAAATTATTAAGTAAAAAAAAGTATTTTATTTATTTATACTCATAGGAATATAAAAACATATTAAAATTGTGTGTGGCTTGAAGATATTGTTTTTAAATTAGATTGTTTTGTTCTTCTGTTCCTGAGGTATTTAATTAAAGTATACAAAACCATTTTTCTTTTGTGCAAATGGTAAGATAGTTTTACCTCATAAATATTATGAGCAGTTAAGTAATAATGATTAGCAAAGAATCTGGAGGAATCACTGCATTACAAAATTCCAAAATATTCTAATTGGAAAAAACTCGGCCATTAAAAATAAATTTAAATTAATTGATATCAATTCCCTGTAACCTTAAGTGAACTCTTCTTTTTCTGATTAGAAACAGAGCAATTTTAATAATCAATAGCAAATTTTAACTTATTTTTGCAAGAAAAATGGTTGACTTTAAAATTAATTATAATAACTGAGATATATCTTCCTTATATATATATATTTTATTTTTATTTAATAATTATATGGTTAAATTTTTTCTGATCTGAAACATAATTTATAAACACCTTATATAATAACAAATATTTTGCATTTAAGTCTAAATGTATGCATTAACATACAAATGATCTGACATTAATGTGTTTCATTTTAAAATATCTTAAATGAAAAGTGTTATCTCATGTCTTATATATGTCATTTATTCCCATCTTCTAAATTTCTTTAATGGGGATTTACAAAAAACATATGTTGACAACTCTATCCCACATAAATAAGCCATTAGCTTTGTAAAATATTTGGTATTGTTAGTTTATTGTCAATGATAATTCATGTCTGTATTTTAAAGCTTATTCAAAACTGTGCTTAACTATGTTCAAAATCATAAGCTATCTTGTAAAAGCAAATGTTTATATAGAGTTTAAACTTGTGTTTTGTAGCTTTGTGAGCAAGAGATGCAGCAATTATTCTTTATTATACCTTTCTTTTAAAATTGTAAATGCCAAACTAAGTTTTTACCAAAACAAAAAAAAAACTGCTTTCCTAAATTAAATGTATTGATATGAAACAAATTGTGTATGTATATATATATATATATGATTTTTATTATTTTATTTCAGGTAATGCTAACAAGCCTACAAACTTGTTACGTTTAAAGCCCAAACAAAACGAAAGAATTATATGTAGTTCACTTTCTTCTAATGGAAAGTGGTTAGCATATGCTAGTCAACTCCAAAGCAGATTATTTTGCTTAAAACTGGTAAATATTTTGTTTAATGTGCATTTTCAGTTTATCAAAAAAATGTATGAAATTTAATCTTGATATATGGTCATGATATATTCTTTTGTTCTACATTTTCATTTCCAAAATATTTTATAATCATCCTTATAATTTCTAAAAACTCTAGGTAAAAATTATTTAGATTTCAAGGCTTTCAATTTAAAACATAATTGCTCTGAACTAAAAGTTATTGCATCAAAATTATTGCCATTTAGATTTTTTGATATTTTTTTAATTACTTCTAAATATGGATCAAAATTTGGAAAAAAAAAATTTAAATGTCATTTGTTTGTGCTGAAAACATTAGAAAGAATTTCAGAGTAGTTTCACAGAAATAAAAATTTTATTGCATTAATTTTATATAGTTTTCTTAATAATATTTATTTGCAAGGCTTCTGCCGTTTTTATAAATAAATTAAGATAAAATAGGATAGGTTAAGATTTTTTTTTCATTTTTGATTTAAATAAAGAAAATTTAGATTGAAGTTCTGAAGTGTCTTTGAAAGTGCGTTCTCTATAAATCTATGACATATATCTTATATATATATATATATATATATATATATATATATATATATATATATATATATATATATATATATATATATATATATATATATATATATATATATATAACAAAGAAAAAAAAAGATAAGCAAAAAAAATTATGTATTTATGGAATAATTATATTATGTTTTTTTCATGTTAAAGCCTATATAAATATATTTGCTATTGTACTTTTCAGAATAAATCCATTTACAAAATTTAGACTGCTAAAATTTTGAAATTGTATGGGTTTTTTTTAAATTAAAATCTGATAAAGTGGCTTAGCTTTCCAAATGTGTATATATGTGTGAAGTAACAGTTGAGTGTTCTTTAAAGACTTTTATTCTTCGTAATTGTAAGGAAATAGTTCCATTTTTATCTTTTATTAAGATTTCTTTGTAAAATTTATGACAAGTAGAGTGTGGTGAATCAAATAAGAAGGCAGAAAGCAAGAGGAAAAAGAGTATGAGAAAGTATTCTGAACTTATATATTTCAGAAAAGATTATGTCAACACATTGTATTGGTTCTGTGAGAAAAAATAATAGCCTGTATAACTCAGAAATTTAAAGTGAATGTGAAACTAGAGTTTGAATGATTTGGAAATTATGTCATTATGCATTTTGTATACTTATGTAATTTCCCCAATTTGGCTTTTTTTTAATGTAATTTTGGTGATCATACTTTTGATATTATTGCAGGGGTGTTTGTGCTCCGGGGAAACCCCGGAATTCCGGGGATTTTGAACTTCGATACCCGGAAATTCCGGGGATCGTCGTTCAAAAGGAAGTAGGAATAATAATGAATTATTTATTTTGATCTGGGTAATTTTGTTTGCTTTGAAGGCAGAAAACGCAAGGTCAGTGTGTGTGGTGAAAACTTTTCCTTTCTTTCTCCAAAGTACAGTGATAATGCGTGAAAAGGGGGAAAAAACTTCTTTTTTGTTCTTTCCTTATTGCGAGTTATGACTCATTCCCCCGGTTCTCGGACATTCTCTTCTGGATTCTTTTCGGCAAGTAGGCGCGGCAGAAAAAAAAGGGAGAGACTTCGTTCGACCAGATGTGCGATCACATGACCTGGGTTCAAAGGTCTTAATTTTGCAAAAAAAGTAATTCATTGAACTTTTATAATTAGGTCATTCAATACTTCATAATTGTAATTTTTCATTTCTCCCCCCCCCCCCCACCTTCTCGTAACTCCAAAATGTCGGTAGTAAGTCCGTAAAAGTTTCAGGGGATTTTTTGGGGTCCCACAAACACTCCTGTTATTGTTTCCTGTGTATATAAATGTTCATATACTGTAAGATTTGCTTAAAAAATTAATACAATGCTGTTGGGATTTTTCTTTTTTTAAAGTTATTTTTAGAAAATAGCTTGCAATGAATCTGTAGGTTGTCACCCCTCAACTAGTTTTCTAATGACTTTTTCTTTTTTTAAGGAAACAAATTCAAAAGACTTACCATCATTTTATAAGGTTTCTCTACCAGATAAAATTCCTTCTTCTACAATACTTTTATTTACATCTGAACCAACAAAACTTATTTTGTATAGTAGAAATAATATCTTCATTGTCAAATGTGACAGCATGCAGCCAACCATAGAAAATACAATTGAGACAGGTAATTAAATATTCATCACAAATTTATCTAGTATTATTTAAGTTTATTCATAGAATTTTATTTTTATAGTTCAGATGTCTATTAGCTGAACATTTTTATAACTTTATATGATATTTAATAAACTTTATTAATTAATTTTATTTTTTACATAACTATTGAAAAGCATATATATCATCAGTCATTTATGTTGAAAATAGATTTAAGCTCTAAATATAATGTGAAGTCTCATGCGCTATTGAGTAATTTTCTTAATGTGATTTCATTTAATCCCAAGAAGTTGCAAAAAAAATGTACAAGTTATAACTAATTATATATATATATTTATAGATAGATAGATTTGCAGTTGCAACTAGTCTATATCTTAAAATAATAATAAACTGTCTTTTGTGTTTGATTTTACCTAATCACAATTCACTCTAACTGAATACTTCAAAAAAAAAAAATCTTTTAACCCTTTGGGTTGCAGTATTCCCCTAAGTGGAACACCTGAATTTGCTTGCTTCTCAAACTGTTAAATTCAATTATAATTGGGGAAAAAATAGGTTTTGGGTCAACTTCTAACTTTTTTTTCAATAATAAATAGCAGTTTAAATCAAAAATAGATCCACTATTTTTAATTATAATATACTATGTAAAAGCTTATTTTTTTAAGGAATTTTAATTTGTTTTCTTTAAGGAATTTTTATTCATGGATGAAAAATTTTACTTTATTTGGTTAATTGTATCACAAATTATTTATTCTATGTATTTTTTTAAAAAAAAGCAAACAGCAGTAGAAACAGAATATATGTGTCTTCATTTCATAATCTTCCCTTTCTGATAAATTCTAGTAGCATTTCAGATTAAAATAAAGATCAGATAATTGGACTAAACATTTATTATCAAAAATTACTTAAAAAATTGGACCACTGAAATCTAACAACATATCCATAGAAGTTTACAAAATGTACTGGCAAGCAATGAAGTAAATTATTCTAAAAAGAACAATATCACCAAATACAACTAGAATTAGTGAAATATCACCCAAATCCAACACTTTCTTTCAGGGGAAATGAACTCAATTAAAGAAATATTGTGAGATAGAATTAGAATTATTAGAGATGATTGTTTCTTACTCTGGGTCTCTGAAGACTTATGGCTTTTTTTATCTGTAGCTTTAGTCATCTTTACTTATAGCTGTATGGATTTTTTTAACTCCTGATTTTGGATTTCCTTAATGTTTGTTTTTATATATGTAGATATTATTTAATTATGTATATATTATGCCTTATTTTTATTGCAAATATAATTATTGCTATTTTTTCATTGTGAATTAATTATAATGGAAATGACATAGAGCAATCTACTAAATCTTCTTGAATCTCTGAAAATGCTTCAGAATTGCTCTCAGTTAGCATATCTGAGCAAACCTACTTGTGACGCACTCTTAATCATATTAAATATATTACACAAGTATAAAGTAGTTTTTACTTTCATATGCAAGAAGTTTTACTCATTTCCGTGCTTCATTTCTCTTAGCATGCTCATTTAGATGCATTTTTCAGAGTTCTAGTAGTGCTGTGTTCCAGCTGTTGGAATACCCACAGAACTATAACAATGTACAATCTTCATGAAATTTTATCTGCATATACTCTTTTAGGCATAAATAGACTACTTGTAACTTTTTTATTTCAGTTTAAGCTTTCAAGGGCAGTGTATTATAAAGGATTAACAATCATTAAAATGATACTTAAATATAATAATTTTTCATTCGTCTATTTTATATAATTTGAATAGTTTTAGTTGAAAATAATAATTTTAAAAAATTGTTTGTATTGGAACTTAGTAAAAAATGAATGTACGTGTAAAAAAATCTGTAATCTAACCTATTGGTATAAATTGCTATAAAAAATAAGTAAATGCAATACTTTTTTTTTATTTAAACAATGCATAAACATCAGTGGTATATTGATGAAGTGTAAAAGCTGAGGATTATATTTGCTGTAGATGCTATTCTGG
The DNA here is from genome assembly GCF_947563725.1 of Argiope bruennichi. Lineage (NCBI taxonomy): Eukaryota > Metazoa > Arthropoda > Arachnida > Araneae > Araneidae > Argiope > Argiope bruennichi. The sequence goes on from NC_079155.1 coordinate 14,150,364, forward strand.
AAAAGAAGTGCAAAGGAAACAAAATGTTATGTTTGTTTCATTTTTGAAAGCTAAATATTTCAACATTTAAGAAAAAAATTTGCCCAATTTTGTTTATTGCTATGTCAATTACTAGGCAGTTAAATCCACTTGCACATAAACAAAATTTTCTGCTTCATAATGTAATTAATCTTCTTTTAAATTATTGTAAATAATATTCAAAATAAATAAACCACTTCAATTGGCATGGTATACAAAATTTTTAATTTCAGGATTTTTTGTTTCTTTTATTATTAATGTGTTTTAGGTCTTTAATTCATTATTATTCAAACCTTAGATAAAGTGCTATTTTACATTTATTAATAAAATTGATTTCATTCTCCAATATGACTAGGCAGCAATCACAGATTAAGACATTTTGCAGCCATAAACAATTTGCATTATGAAACTTTTTAATAAACTAATCAATTTAATTTCACATTAAACCATATTTTTAGCTTAATCAACATGCTTATAATTTATTTATGTTTATAATTATCTTACTTTAATAATTTTGTGATTATGATTCATAGTTATATGGTATGGTATAACATTATGCCACATTTGGGCATAATGTTATTTAAGCTGATGTTCAGTGTTTATAAATTCTGTGATCACTAAGTGAAATCTGAGAAATGATATGTAATGAATATTATTCTAATATTTCATAAATTCAATTAATTTCTACAAAATTTATTTAGTAACTATCTATTTTTTTTTATCAGCCTGCCTACAATCTCCATTCTGCCCAGAAACTTTAGGCAGTTGCCTTATCTGTCCTTACTAGATAGTGAGAAAAAAAAATTATTCCCTTGATGTCATTTACACCTCTTTGCCATTTACAGCCTTTAGCAAATTGTATCTTCATTAAATGCAACAAATAAAGATCTAGAAAACCTATAATGATAAAATCAATAATGTAACTTTGAAACTGTTTTTATGATAATTTCTTATTTATTTTAAATCTATTGTAGATGCTGAAGACCAAGTTCAATTAATGGAACTGAGCCATGACGATGAACATTTAGCCTGTAGTTACCATAGTGGGAAAGTTACTATTTATAATTTGAAAAGTTTGAAGGTAGGATGTTTTTTAATTTATATTGATAAAGGCATATTTATTGGTGGATTCTTCTTTGAATCTGAAAATATTTTTTAGACAATCATAAATTTATAATGAATGTTTTTTTTTGTTGTTGTTGTTGTTGTTGTTTATAAAATATAATGTATTTTGCATAATTTTTCGATTTTTTTTTTTTTTTTTTTCTAAATAAAGGGAAGATTATATTTTTAACTTAAGTAGAAACAATACATTATTTAAAAATTGAGGTTTTATTAAGTGTTTGATATATTTTGTACTATTTATATAAACTTCTATTAATCTTTATGAAATAATTTTTTGTGCTTTATACTGCATTATTTTTTTTTCTTATTACTTTTATATAGGTTCAGTTTAAGTTACCTGTATATAAATTTCAAGCTACTGCCTTGAAATTTGATCCTTCTTCTGAAAATCTATTAATTGCTTACAGCGATAGAAAAGTAAGTAAAATCGTTTAAATGCAACTTGTTTAACAGTGGCTTTTTTTTTTGTTTTGTTAAATAACAATAAATTAATTTATTCTTATAATTTTCTTTTAGAGTGTCATAAAAATTTTGTTTTAAACTGTTTTATTTAATTTGCTTCAGTTTATAAAAAAGAAATATGATAAAAATGTATTTTCATGCATTGATATTTCTCAAAGATTGTACTGGAAAATTATTAAATTAAGTGAAGATATAATTAAAAACTCAGAAAAACATTGTTTAGATTTATGTGTTGTTGCTTTTCAAAGTGTGCCAAATTCCTTTTGACATATTTAAAATTAAAATTATGATCCACTAAGCCATGAATATAACCTTAAGTTGGCTTATCAGATAATTAGTCAAGATTTAGTTCTTAATACAGACGGGGGGGGGAGAGAGAATCTCTTTCTGATTACAGTCTTTTCAATATGATTGTCTTTTACTTTAAATAAGCTGCAGGACTGTATACTGTTACATTTTTAGAAATGCTGCTTTCCATAATATGTTGAAGTTTTCCTATCTGTGTACTTCTTTGAAAATGGAAAACATTTTCATACAAAAATAAAAAACTGTTTAAATAGGTTGATATAGCATACATTACAAGTCTAAAGCAGAGGGGGGGGGAGAAAAGTTATTTAATTTGCACGTTTTATCACACTTAAACCTTTGGTTATAATTTTAGTTTCCAGAAGCTACTTAAAATAGAGCAGGTTAAAAAAAAAGAGAAATCATTCAGGTAACTATTAAAATAGTAAACTTGATATATATTAATATTTTTGATCAGGTATTACTGAAGCATACACTTTTATTTCATCTATTGTTTGATTAGTTTTCCAGTTAAATAAAAAATTTTATGGTTATGTATTTATTATGTAGATATAAAAAGCACTTACACAGTGAAGACTTTATGAAGCAGTTATTTTGTATTATTATCTATTTTTCATATAAGTACGCACATTTAAATAGTCATAATATTTTTCCCTCTCTTGAATAGATTGTAGAATATTCATTAGAGAAATCAGGGTATTCGAATTGGTCGAAACAGCAAGTGCTTCTTCAATTTCAATCTGTTACACCTCATCCAATCACTTCCATTTGCTTCTGTTCTGATAAGATATTTCTTCAAGATGAGAATACTCTCTATGTTTTTGATCGAAAAGATGAGGTAAGTTTGGCTATTTCAAAAAATTAAAAGCTTAATTTTATTTTATAAATACATTCAAGTTGGTATGTGATATAGGAAAAATTATATAGTAATCAGTGGGATTTGAAATTATATAATTTTAAAATAAGACCACTCTTCTATATTTGGTGAAAGAAGAAGCAAATGTTTTGTTTTTATTTTCTTATATTTATACTTACTGAAAGCAAGATTTGTTTCACACAGGTATGCACAGCTAGTTAAGTTTAGAGTAAATAGTTTTATTTATTACTATATATAAGCTATAGTAACAAATAAAACTATTTATACAGTTAATATATACAACTTTTATGCCTTTCTCATTAAGGGGCTTACAATACTTAGAGATTAATTTTAAAAAGAAAATACGGACACACATTTGAACAGCAGTAAATTTTACTGTCTTCAGTTAAATTGAAAAAAAAAAAAAAAAAGGGAAGAAGGAAACTGAATTCTGTATTTATTTTCTTAACTCATCATTTCATTTTCTGTGCCGCAGTATGTCCAATAAATGATGCTTTATCACAGAACAAACATGTCACACTTAACAAAGGCATCATACCTCAATCATTTCTTCGGAGAAATAAGAGATATTCTTCCAAAGAAACATGGTTGGTTTCTAGTTTCATAAACAGAAAAAAAAATCTGTTGACTTGTGCTCATGATGTCAATACACCTTTTTCAGTTTTTCCCGTGTGTGTGTAATGATATTTCTTCATCTAATTTAAATTCTAATTAATTTCCTAATTTTTATCTTAATTTAGCCCATTAACTGGGGAGGTACGTATCTCAGACTGCTAAGGGTGGGCTTTTGGTAACCCCCTATTTTATTTTTAGCTCAATTGAATGGATTGACCCTGTAGCATCTTGTTTCATGACCTTCGCAACACATACACTTTTTCAACCGATTTCAATGGATGCTTAAATATTTCGCATATTTCTTTGTGCCATGTCTGTAAGACCACACCTCCCTTTTAATGTTCCAGTATTATACAAGGCATAGTAGATGGCTCTATGATTTTAGTGATGAGCATAATTATACAGAAGATTTTTTCAGTGAAAGTTTGCATTTGATTGATTCTGATATTTATGTTCAAATATATTAATAACAATAGAAATATCTACAGAATTTATAGGTTGATTTTTATACTAGTACTTAACCTGTATGTTTAAAATGCCCTAAAAAGCCATGCTATAAATGTTCATAGTTTCTGCGTAGAAATGACGCCGATAAAAAGAGATTAATTTTATCCATTGCCATTTTTTTTTAATTTTATTTTTCATAAAATTGCTGAATTTTCCATTATATTGTTTTCTATATACCTTTGTATACTGGAAAAATAAATATGATTTAAAAAGTAATATGTTTTTTCAGGAATATTATTTGTTTTAATATCTAATTTGAGAAGAAAATGTATGTTCAAATGCAATTATTTTTTTCAATGATAATACATTTTGAAAAATTTCTAAATCATATTTATATATCAAGAAAAATATCTGCAGAATGTATTGGCTGATTTTCATACTCATACTTTTATTAGAAAATTTGAGTGCAAAGAAAATGCAGTCTCATTGACCGCACCTCTCCAATTAAGGGTTGACTTCATTCTTAAACATTCTCTTATTTCCTGATCCAATTCTTACTTTTTATTTAATTCATTTTACATGTGCTCTATAAAACTGCTCACTTGAAACATTTTCTCCTGTTCAGAATAAAGAGATAAAAATCCTGAAAGCTTACAACATTCTTTCGAAGATATCTAAACTTCCCTTTCCTAAGACTACATGTGTGAAATAAATCCCTTTCAAAATCTCATAGTAAAACTGCTGAAAGGAAAAATTTTGGTCTCTTTTGCTCTTGTGTCACGATGTAGACTGACATATTTCTTACCACTTATTATTTGTACATAAATTATGCCTCCCGTTGCAAAATAAAGTTTTAAAATTTCAAAAGCTTCTTTTGTTTGATTACACAATTGCTAAAATATGTTGGAATACACATACACAAAGCAGCTATATCTTTCATTGCAGAATGTGTTTATGAGAACAAATAGAGCAATTTCCAGTTTGAATGTCTTTCTTGATGTTCTATCAACAAAAATTTACCTATCTTAAGAAAAGAGCATGACTACTTTTTATTTTATTATTGTTTGTAAATGCAATTTTCACTTTATTGTGGTGCTGTTTACCACTGCATAAAAAACTCAATGGCTTTTTTTTTCTTTTGTTGTGTTTGCAACTTTGTAGAATTATTTTTATGATATACTAAACTCCTCCTTTGATTGTGTTTATAAAAAATTTTATCTTTATCCCCCTCATTTGATGTGCCGGTATCTTCATTATTAAGTTTAACATTGGGTAAATATTGTAGACAAAAACTCATCTTGTCTTTAAAGATAAAACAGTCTCAAATTAAATGGATTTTGTATTAAATTATCACAAAAAACTTAGTATAAAATATGCTAATAAAAAGTAATATAAAGATGATGAAAAACATGTGACTTAAGTATGGTGATCTGTTGTTTCTCATTTATGTTCTCTGGTGTGGAAACATGGACAGCTAACAATAAAGTTCAGTAGTCCTCACTCAAAAGTGCATAAAGACAACTAAAAAGGCTAATCATAATTGACAGTTGATTTCAAGAGTGAATGTAAAATATGCTCAAACAATGTGAAAGATCACTTGCATAAAAAGACTTAGTAACAAATAACATAGTCTGCAAACAAAGACATCTTGGTGGAATACCATATGACAAGTAGCATTCCTATAAAACTTGCAGGCTTTCTGGAAAAATCCCAAATTTAGGGACTTTGAATTATAACAATTTCCTACTTGAATTGGTCATGAAAATTTATTTAAATTGTAGGTAAAGATTGTTGCGTGGAAAACAATACTAATTGCCAGTTTCTCAGCTCCTTTGATTTATTTACCATCATATTGAAGTTGAAATTTTTCCTTCTTTGTTTCTACATCATGAGCTCATGTTGCCATTCATTGTGTTCTTAATGTGGAAAGCAAAAAAAGAAAAATACTTTTGCTTAGGATCTATATGACAGAATATGAACTCTAAGCAACTATAAGTATAATGTCAGAGATGCACAATTACATGGTTGACTGCTCTGCAATGGTTACTGCCTTTGTATGCTATCTAATATTCAGTCTATAATGAATAATCGTTTGAGATTGTTAATTGAGATTTAGCCGCTTCACTAGCATTATCTGTGCACTTGTCCTCCGGTTCATAGAAAAAATATACATATATATTGAAAAATTTTATATTTGAAGAAAAAATTTACTATGGAGATGTTGTAATGTTCCCATAATAAATCATATCCCCATAATGTCATCTTATAAGAAAATAAAATTATACTCTTAATGTTACAGATTCAGCCTGGGAAAAAGAAGATCAAACAATCTGAAGATTCTAGTATCTCTATAACAGAAAGTGATTATAAAGCAATTACAAAATATGAGGTATTTGTGTACTTTTAAAATCAAAAGCTGTTTTAAATGATTATAAAAAATAATATCTTTGTTTATATATATATATTTCTTTTACTTTTCAGCATATATCGAGTATTGATTCTTTTATGGAAGACCTTGTTGTTGTACAAATATCTTCAAGCCGCATTCTGGATAGTCTACCACCACCTGTTTGGAAGAAAAAATATGGAACGTGATTTTTGTACAATTTGTATATATTTTAATTTTTAATATTAAAAGAAAACTTTAAAAATATGTCTTGATTGAAATTTATCCGCCATCTTTATGGGTGAGGGGGGCTATTTGATTATCATTATCAAAAATAGCATGCATAGCATATCTTAAAATCATGTTGAATATTTTTGGAGTTAATATATGTTGACTGATATCCGTACTATCTGTTTTTAACTAAAACATGAATTTAACATAATTACCCTTTAAATTCTGAAACATAAACCTTGAATTATTATTTGATATATACATTATCTAATTATTATAAAAAATATATTTCCATTAATACTGTCATGAACAAATAAAAAAAATTGTTCTTAACCGAACTCTAAGTAACTTTTAAACTGAGATATCTTTCCAATATGGAGTTTTTAGTTGAAGTGCAAAAAAAAAAAAAAAAAAAAAAAATTACTTTGTTATTTGAAGTGATTCCTAATTTTTTAGATAATTTATTGAATCAAGCATATTCTTGTCTTTCCTAACGAATGATAAACCCATGCTTCTTTGGAGTAGAACATGCTAGAATATGAGAATTACACAATTTACAGAGATTTAAGAAATTTGCATTGCAAGAGAAATAGAATCTCTGTGGCTTAGAATGTCTGTCAAAATAAAATAATCAAAAAATTTATCAGTTTTTATGAAGCTCCCAATTTATAAAATTAAAGAAGAACAAAATGTATCATTTGATGTTGAAAGGAAAATTCTTTAAAAACTTCTGAATTTTATTTGTTTGAGGTATTTGTCATCATATTCATTTTATTAAAACAAAAAACCTAATTTTCCTCTGTTTATATAATTTTTCTCACTGAAAACTCTCCGAATATCTGATTCTTGCACAATTAAACATAAAATTGAAGTAAAGAAATATTAAAATGTTTGAAGACTCTACAGATTTAATAAATATGAAAAGCAAACTTTATTATTTTAAATCTGCGTTAAATCCGCCCGGGTTAAACGTCCTAATGCTGGTGTAGTGTGGAAATTGGAGAGGAGTGACACCTCAGGTGTCATCTGATCGCGGTTCAAAAATACAAAGGCCCGTCCCAAAATAACTAGCGTTGCTTTAAACCTGACGTTAATATAAATAACCTGATCCATTTTAAAACTAATTCAAATTACAATATAATGTTATAGGATCTCTCCCACCTCATTATCCTCGCAATGGGGATACTTTTAGATATCCCCATTCTTCCCTTCCCGAAGCAGATACTCTTTATCGTATATTACAGTTTTTACATTTATTTTGATGGACGAAATTTTAGCCAAATTCAGTGGATACAGTACCTACCGATCTGTTTACCGGAGCCTCGTTTGCTGCTGTTTTTCCAGATAAAATATCATGTTTTCAATTTCATTCATGCCGTTCCATTTTTATTGCTGAGACGACTACAGTTTTGCATGCTTTATTGCAGATTTTAAATAGTCGTAGTGAAAGCTATATTACTTATTTTGCTTCCTTAAGCGTTTTACAGACTTTAAAATCATTTCAAAACCGTACTCATCTAATGATTTTTGAGATTTTAGACGTACTATAAAACTCTCTCTCTCGAGCTTTACAGTTTTGTTCTGCTAGATATCATCCCATTTAGGAATATGTAGTAATGAGCAAGCTGATAAGTGCCAAATCTAGAGGCCAGAAAATTGTTTTCATCGAGTATTTCGATTACTTGCAAGTGGAATTATTAAGGAAATTGAAACAGTGATATTTTACATGAATAGGTATATAGCCATGAGCTAGAAATTAAGTTCATTCAACAGTAATTTTTTTTTTTTTTTTTTTTTTTTTTTGCAATCAAATTTACAGGTTGCAATTATCGCACTAAAAAAATATTGCCAGCTACAACTGACGACAATAAAATAAATATATGTGATATGGTAGCTTTTTAATTACACTAAAAAAGTTTACCCAAGTATGCCCTAAGTTTATTAAATAAATTACTTACTAAATTCTTCAGATTGCATTTAGTATTGCAACTGTGTCATCGAAAAACACATTTTTTTTTAAATCTTCTTTTTCATTTTTTTTTCTTTCAGATCCTTATTGCGGCAAAATTTATATAGTTTCATTTCGTGATAAAATGATGATTAAAATAGTTATTCATAAAAATTTATTTATAATACATTAATCCCTTGAGATGCGAATTTATTCAACTTCCTAGTTAGATGGAACATCATTATTATTTTACAGATACGTCACTTCATGGACAAAAAGAAATGATCTTTATGGGATATTGTCAAGTTCGAAGTCGTTGTATTGGAACGTAAAGAAGTAAATAATACAATTTAAACAATCAGTGACTTCACACTTATAAACATTTGATTGTGAATAGTAGCAATTACTGTCATATGTGGTGTCGAATGATTTCAGTGATTCTGTAATTCTAAGAATAACCGTTCACTTTTTAACTCATTCACAAATTTCTCCCTTTCTCTTTATGACCTAAATTAAGAGGATGGGAGAATGGCTTTCCTGAGGCTGAAAATTTGTTTCTGGAGTTTTCTGACCATCTGTAGATGTGTCTCCTTCTTTACACTTCTTCTTGTGGAGTTGTTGGGTCAGGCAGCTTAACTTTCAGCCACTTAAAGTCAATACGGGGAACTGCTATTTTGTACATTTATTTTGATAGAAATCCATGACTTTTTTTTTTGCAACTTACAATATTTTAACCTAATTCAATCGTTTAGATTTTACATTTACATCCAAAATAAAAGGGATATAGTTTGAATCCTCTGATGACTTGTTGGTACCTTATTTTGAGAATGATCGATCTCATTTTAATTTTTAAGCCTTATGAATACATTAAGAACGATGAATACAATGCATTTCACTTTTCAGTACGCGAGATAAAAATATCAATGGTGATGAAATTTGAAATTCATTTCTTTGAAATTTTAATGAATTTTGACTCAAAATTTTCAAACAGTTTCCACCTTATGTCAAAGAGTACTTTTATGTAGATGATCTATACATATCTTGTATGGGAAATCATATGTATTTTATTGAAAGACAATTGCAAACTGCAGTGAACAAAATTAAACAATGGACAGTTGAAATGGTTTCACTTTCTCAATGGCAAAAGCAATATTTGCCATGAGTGCAATTTTGTCAGAAGAGAAATCTTCATCCAGATACTGAAATTATGTTAGACAGTCATAAAAATTTCTTTCCTTCGTGAAATTCGTTTCTTAGCAATCATTTTCGATAAAAAGCTGACTCTTCAATCTCACCAAACTTTATTAGGAAGAAAATGTGAAAGGACTTTAAATATATTGCAAGATCTTTCTAATATATCTTAGTGAGCTGAAGACCTTCAGTGCTGAAATTTATAGAGGTATCATCCTTCTGAAAGTAAATTATCGCTTTTGTAATTTATGGCTCAGCTAGGAAAACATACTAAAAAAATTGGACCCTATTCATCATATTGTTCTTAAAATATGTTCTGGATTTTTTCGTTCTTCCCCAGTTAAAAGTTTATATGTTGAATATTATGAACCGGATTTACATTTTAGAAAACAACCGATCACTTTACATTACTATTTTAGAATACAATCTCATCCTAGTCATCTGCAAAGTGATCAAAATTAAAACATTCCTACTCTTAACTCTCTATACATCGAACTAGTCAGTATAAAGGCTTCAAAATTGTTGAACATACTATTCAAGACATGGGGAGACGGATTTTTCGAAAAAAGAAATTAGTTCTAGAAACACCGATAGATGGCGCTGTAAGACAATAATATGTTGAAAAGACTCAAAATACACATTTGTAACACATTTTATTCAAACATTCTATGATAAGGATCTTAAGAGAAATGAAGGAAAGGGAAATTGCTGGACATGGTTCCTTTCTTCCAGATGTAAAATCTGCATTCTATGGATTGCTTGTTCAACTGTGGATCGTAATTGGTTGACTGAGATGTTTTTCACATGCAAAGTGATGCTATCTTTCAAATCGGCCGAGTTTACCTAACGTCCTCGATAAGCAGGATTTCTTTTTTAAGATCCCAAAGCTGAAAATCACAGGAATTAAGATGTGTAGAACGAGATGATTAAGTTACCGGAAATGCACCACTAATTAATCTATCATTAGTAAAATGTTGCCGAAGAAACTGTTGTACACAGAGTCCAATGCGTGGAGGCACTTCATCTTGCAAAGAGATATTGGCGTTGTTGTATTTGGAGTACAACAACATTTTCGAGCACGTTTTGATTACCTTCTGGTCCTTTGCTTAAATTCTCAGTTACAATGACAATTTCAGTCTTTTCACTTTCCTATCTTCATTTTTTTAATATCAGCAATAGAAATAAGAAGGGCAAAATTCCATACCGCATGTTTTTTGTGTGTGATTATTTGAGCCTTTTTAGCATGTTTTCTATTGTACAGCGCCATCTATCGGTGTTTCTGGAACTTTTTCCCCCGTTGAATCCGTCTCCCCATGTCTTGAATAGTATGTTCAACAATTTTAAAACCTTTACACTGAATAGTTCGATGTATGGAGAGTTAAGAGTAGGGGGTGTTTTAATTTTGATCAACTTTTATATTACGATTCTAAACTTCATCCCTTCGTGCTTCGTTTGCAAGAGATTAAAAAGCATTTTGAGCATTTTTTTTTTATTTTTCCAGGGTGCGCATTATCTTATCAGAACCAAACATTAACCATCTAGAAATATCCCCATACCCATTTAACTATATGCATGCATAGAAAATCAAAATTTTTTATTTTCTGGACTTTTTTAATAATTTCAGCAAATCGGATACGGCAGATATTATTAATCAACAGTTTGTTTCTCGAGTACAGGAAATGAAATAAAAATTAAAAAATGTCTTTATTGTCAATTCAAATGAACGTGAGATCATTATCTCGGCTTCAACTAAAAACATAAGCAAATTAGCTATAGAAAGAATAAATGAAAAGTTAACTAAAAAAAAAAACTGAAATACAAGATACGTGTTAAGTAAACGCTTTTGCATGACGTCTCATCGAATCAAAGACTTTAAAGAGTACATATCATGTGCACAAGACGTGAAATCAATTTTTTTGAAGTTAAAAAACTTAATTTCCAAAAAGTGCCCCCCCCCGCCCCACGTGCAAATTGTTTCCTAACAGAAATGATGAAAAAATGCAATGTCATTACAACTTACGTATGAAAACAACAACAACAAAAAAAAAATAATAATAGCTTGAAAGAAGATCAAAATTTACAAGTTCTCATCGGAACTTAATAATTAGAGAATACGAAATATCTGTCTATGAAAAGGTAAAAAAATAAAGGTTTAGTAAATGTGTTTACCTTGTTATTTTTATTATGAGCATATTGTTTTTCATAGAGAGTCCTTTAAAACTAAGTTTCTTAAAAGTTGAAAATATACATCAATATACTTTGTCTTGCTTTTTTCTACATAAGAATGTAAAAAATTTATTGCAATTTAGTTATCACAATCTATCAAAGTAGTTCTGAAAATTCAATATTGAAATCTTTGTTACATTTTGAATTTAAACAGTCTCTTTTACAATTTTAGCTAATTATTCAGACTCTTCCTCTGTACTAAACAAACTAACACATTTATGTTTGAAAGTGCACCAAGAAATTGAACCCTTGTAAATCAATGTTAGTATACGCTCCTAATGAAACTTTCATCTCTATTAGCTGCAAAGATAGAATCTGTAAAAGAAATGAAATTTTAATTTTCTACTTGAAATGAATTTAATTTTAAATTTCTAGTATTACTTATCCCAGTAGCTTTTAAGTGTACAAATGCTTAATTCCAGGCGATTCTGGAAATTGCGATAAAAAGTTTCCAGCAAAACTTAGTTGCAATAAAGGATAAACATCTTAAAACTTCTGTATGGGTATTTAAACATTTCGTTCAATTCGATACAACTAGATGCTCTGTCCAATTTTGACAAAATGGCCTTTTTTAGTGGAAAGTGACGAAGGAGGATAATTAAATTTGAAAAGTATTTTACAATTTTTTTATATTATTTCTTATAAATAAAATCTTGGCTATCCAAATTCCAAAATCCAATGTTGTAACCCTGTCAAATAAAGCTAGCCAGCCAATCAAAAGTGCGGCAGTACGATGCTAGCAGTAAGACTGTAAGCGTGTGAAACTTGACGACCGCGATTTACTCGCATTGATACCTAATTTTGGAAAAAAATATAGTTATATTTCATTCAAGATCATAGTATACAGATAGAAATACAGATTACGCCAGAATGATGTTATGTGAAATGAATGAACTATATATAGGATAGTTATAATTCAAGTTCTACTTTGAAACGGCCATAAAAGGGAAACTACTAAAATGTGTTTAATCGTTTCTGGAACATGTTACAGAGCATGTTCAATGTGTATTATCTCAAAAAGCACTGTTTATGGTGATAATCTAAGCAATTTGGCGGAACTGAAAGATGCAATACACCGACATGTTCTTAACATTCTTCTTGATATGCTAACTCTGCTGTTGATAATGGAGTAAAGAGATTTAACTTGCTTTCAGAAAATGGTGGACGCCACATTGAACATGCTTTGTAACACGTTTCAGAAACGATTAAACACTTTTTAAACCTATGCCTTCATGTCCTATTTTGTATGACAATACTACATACAGCTCCATTTCCCCCCTGGTGGTAAGTTTTTGAACTTTTTTTGGTGGAAAAGAAATTTCTATTACTTTCTTTAAACTATTGCTAAGTTTGATAACATTTGCACCAATAGTTTTCCCTTTATGACTGTTTCAAAGTATAACTTTAATTATAACAACCCTGTAGAATGCGGATACGAACAATATAGAATGCGGAAAAATTACAAAGATGTTTTTTTAAGAAGGTCGGTAAAAATGTTTTATAAATATATGTATAAATTTACTATTTTATGTAAGAAAAGAAAAATGTACGTGTGAAAAATTCATTACTTAAGCATTAAGTTTCGCATGTATTTATTTTCTAATATACATTTAGGATTAAAAAACTATTGCATTTTATTAAAAAGTAATTAGATCTTGAAAATGAACTATCCTATCTTTATTTTCAGACACGTGTTTGTGTAGTTAAATACTTTTTCCCTCGAAGCTATTGCAAGGTAATATTCTTTCCAAATAAGAGTTTTATCCCCTCAATTTCATGCATTGGTTTTTCTTAACTCCTCCGCGTGCAATGACGAATCTGAATCGTGCATCGAATTACAAAATTCTTAATCTGCAATTATATGAAAATATTAAATAATTTAAAGTGTAAAAATAACTTAAAAGCGCATCCTTACCTCACATGCTTTTATAATATTCAAGGGATTAAAATAATAATGATTATCTGTAAAGCTGTTTTAGTTTGAGTCTTGTAGTGTGTATTCAAAATATACACTAAAAGATTCCCTTAATTTCCATTACTTACTGAATTTTTTACCCTCTAGTCACTCGAGCTAACATAATATCACGCCGCGCTTAACACATAAATCTTATTTATTTCTAAATTGCATATGTGTTCCTACAGAAATATGGCATTCGAATAACGTACAAAAGCAATACAATTTGCTTTTGTTCAGTGTAAAACCCGAAGTTGGGTTTTATTGTTAAATATATAACACACTCGGTTTTTTGCATAAGTAAAATTTATTAACGTCTCTACTCAAAAGCAATTTCCAATACCACTATCATCGACCGTAGCATTCACACAGTCCATAGTGGTCAAATTGAAACGCTGAGAAACGCCATTTTGATCTGGTGCGTAATTGTATATATATATATATATATATATATATATATATATTTCGTAATTTATGCCCTGCGCATTTGCAAATTTTCTATGACAAAACTTCATGGCATTATCACAACGTGTATATAAAATCTTTCAGTTAAATGTACGTTCAGCATCAACTTTAAAAGATTTAAACCATTCATAAACTTGAGATTTTACTTTAAGAGAAAAGCAAGTCATCATTCTTGTAAAATCATCTATGATTGATCCACCTTTATATTCTCGGACAATATTCTTGGACCCAGCAAAATATGAAAAGAGACAACATACATCCATATATATCATCTACAGTGGTATGGTACTTCGTATTCTGTCAACAGGTTTAAATGAAAGTCGTCTAAATTTAGGTAAAGTAAAACTTCCGCAATTTAATTTCTCATTTTTTTAAAAAATTTCTGCAAACCATATATGACAAAAACTTCATGAATTTAAAACCAAATACTTAAGGTCCAATGGCAAAACCTTTTGTGCCAATACATAATATCTTCAAAGTAAGGATCGTTTCCTTCTTTTACTTTGAAGTTTCTGCATCTTTACAAACATCCTTAAAATCATATTTGAGTTTTAAAAATATAAACCATTGCATTTTTTAGCAAACAAATTTTTCTTCCAGTTTGGTGCAAGAACCATCAAATTATATTTCATCACTTAAAATTACATTTTGCTTTCTCAAGTAAAGAACAAATTAAGAAATTTCTTTTCAATTTCGGCGAGTGTATTAAAATATTCAATGCCATGCAATGTTTCTTTGGATTTAACGTCAAAGCCACCTATTCCTTCTATTGGACTTTACAAACCATCGATAGTTAATAGGCACAGATTTACCTTCTACGTTTTTCAATTTACTAAATAAGTTTTCGTTATTACAGAATCTCTGCGGTATCAGCACTCCAGTTAAACTTAACAGTTACAATATTTACTCAAGTTTCAGTAATAAAAATTTCGTTTTCATCAAACAAATAATGCATCTTATTATATTCAATGGAAGAAACTTCCAAATTAAGACAATTAGAAGTTAAATAATTACAGTTTCTCTTTGCAATACATTTGTTTACAGATATAACAAAATCCTATTTCTCTTTTATATTTAGATTTATAAGAGTTTTTACCTTTAAATTTATCAAGAAACATTATTTCGGTTTGTTACATTTATGACTAGCAACAGAAGCACCAACAGTGTTATCATTTATTTCAATTTTACTCTTATCGTTTTTATTTTTTCGCATACGAAGTATAAAAAAAGTTCTGTAAACGTTTAAAAAAATTCAAATTCAATTTTTTGACAAATTTCCACGTTTTAGACCTACCTGAGTGTGAAAAACACATTTTTGAAAAATGTCTGCCTCTGTCAAATATAACTCAAATATGCTTTGAATTAAAAGGATGAACTTTGGTATACAGTCTTTACACCAAATTGACACAGATTTCTGTCAAATTTTGATGAAATCTGTCAGTTTGGTTGTTCGAATGCAAGTTAAAATGATAACTACAAAACCAAGAGGGATAAAATATGAAATTTCTAGCTCTCTAGTTAATATATATATATATATATAGTGTACACATCTATCAAATATTGAACCAAATTCAATCAGGGATTGATCATATTCCATCTATATTTTCAGAAACTTTCAAGTGCAATAATTCAAAACGTAATAACTTAAATATGATATATAATTTTGGGTCAAATTTCTATTTCAATCGGTTGTGAAACAGGCGCATAAAACTCAAATTTGATTCTCTGATACCATCAACCGCACGCTTGGCATTAATCGCCAAAGATATATTAATAACACACGATAGATTCAGTAAAAATGCTAAATCCACGCAAAAGGTTACAATTCCATAATTATTGTACTCCAAGCAAATGCTAGAAGTTTTCTGGAACAAACCTTTATCAGAGAATATGCGAGAAAGTTTAGGAGAGATCACTCTCGCTGGTTCAGTTGGATTTTCCTCACCTATTAATTCTGATTAGAATTTTACTCACTTTAAAAAATTCGTCTAGTACTTGCATAACTAAAACTTTTCATGTCGGCTCGAAATGATCCTTCAGCAAAGTCCAGGTTTTCATTGCACTTTGTACACTTCATTTTATTAACCTGTGTTGTTTCGTGAACCCACAGTGAATAATTGCTAATGCACGGCCTTCTCACTGCTTCAGCACAAATTACTCACTTTTCGTTGTGAATTCCTCCAGATGTGATTCGATTCCTTCCATTATTGACCAACATCCATGGGCTATGATTAGAAACTCGTGTTTTCTTTACATCCACTACAGTTGGATTTTTGAACAATGGAAACAGCATTTTTCCAGAAAGTTGGTTCACTCTAACAATTTCCATTTCTAAACCCTTAAAGATCAAAAAATTTCACTGCTACCTTCGTTACAATGTTCGGATGATTTATGGCAACAGGAAAAAGTAAGCGAAGTCCTTTATGTTAAATTCGAATATGAAAACGTCTGTGTCAATAACCATTTGCAATTCTTTTCAAATAAAACTCATTACTTTCTGGTGAACACCATTTTATTTTCATGCATTTTTTTAATATTTTTTTTGTGCCCTTCAGGTAGACTGTTGCAGATTAGGACACCTCTCATAATTGGATGCCACGTCTAAGTCACAGAATCGTTCTTACACAATCCACGTTCAGATACAAAAAAGAATTAACAAAAACTTTCTACTCGACAGATACGCCATCTATCGGCGTGAAACTGTAACACCACTGATGCAAGAAATTTCAACAAAGTCCAGTGGATATAGGGCTCCGAAAACGCAATCAAGTATTAAAAAAAATATCATCATTATTGATGAAACCTAAAATAAGAATCATTACTTAGACATCAACAAAAAAAAATTAGCAAATCAGTTAAAGAAAGAATGAAAAACTAAGAACCAACTAACAAAACTGAAATACAAGACGCATGTCTTTATTACATGCGTCTGTACGACGTTTCAACGAATCAAAAACCTTGAATACAGATCATGATATCATGCATACAGTGAGTAGAAATAATTTGAATGAATAAAAGAATCCAAATTTTTAATACATTGCATCTGCAAGAAGTGGTCGATCGGGGAGCACAATATTGAGTAGTAGAAAGTACCACTTTAAATGGAGTACATTACTGTACCACTTTTAATATAAGAGAAACTTCAATAACAATTTTTTCGGCTTTTACCCTCTTCAATCCTCAGAACGGGGTTTACCACGATCAAACGATCAAGAAGGTGGCTCCCCAATCCCGAGCTGTTAGTCTCTCTCTCTCTCTCTCTCTCTCTCTATCTCTATAACATACGTTGCCCTTTGCAACTCGCTCGGGATGCTTAATTTTTGGTAGCAGGGACTGCACTCTCGCAGACCCTCTCATCGAACAGTCAGACTTACACAAAACCCACTAGTATGGCGAGAAGACATTGCATGGTTATCACTTTTTACTTGTAATCCTACTTTTTTAAAGTCTTGTTAAAATTGAATAGATATGGAATGTACAATTTCTAAAATACCGAATCAGGATCTTTTCTTTGTGTTGTTTTCTTTAAAATATCTATATATTTTTTTAAAAAATGAATCTATTAAGCGTAATTTGAACTCTGCAATAGAATTTATTTCATAAAAGGGTATTCGAGCCGCAGATGGTTTTTTTTGTGTGTGTGTGTGTGCTTTATAGCATGCTCTCATGAGACCAAATCTTTTTTAAAATTTCACCATATTTGACGGCACCTTTGGTGGCAGATTAGAATCATTGATGTGGTCTTAACATTAGCAGAGCCAGGAAGTTCTGATTTTGCTGGTGGTGTCCTGGCTGGGAGGTAAAAGAATGAAAACGATGTTAGGGCGAATAAACAGAGGACCACTTCGCAATGCAATATTTCGGAATTATAAAGTATATATATATTTTTATTTCTTTATTAAAATCATGAAATAAAAAGAAGTCAGTGATGAAACCATGCTTATTTTCAATTAGTACTCTTTCTTCTTTTTTTTTTATTACTGTCCCAGATTGCATAGTAATTCTCTCAGTTTTACGATGAATAACGAAGATAATGTACATTTTAGCAAAGTGTTATAAATTAAGGGGGAAAAATGGTTGAACATAGCAAATTTGCTCTTGATGCTTGAATCTAAAGCAATAAAGAACAAATTTTTTGAATCTGGGAGAAAAACTATGTAATTGTTTTTGTATGTAGCTAGAAAACAAATTCAATATTCATAAAGAGCTAAAAGTTAAATTAAGAACGTAAATAAGAATTCCAAGATATAAAAAAAACTAAATAAAATCTATAATATAAATGCTGAACAAAACCATTTAGCTGTCATTTTATTTTAATTAGAAGTTATGAAAGCACTAATATTTTTCATGCACATATTGTACATATCTCATTACAAATAAAATCTTAAATGGTGCATGCCCTAAATCAAGCACATAAAAAGAAAAACCTCATATATGTAAGCTTTTATAATACGTTTTAGTCAGGATTTTCAATTTACTTCAAGCCCGATAAATTATTTAGTTTTAAAAAAATTTCAATGTTTGATAAACAGCTAGATTTTGAATTTCTAACTAAGTTATTTGCAAAGTGTCTTGTAGACAATCAACAAATTAAAAAAAAATTAAATTGTGGTTGCTTTTGTACCATTTTGTAAACACTTTTTAAAAAAACTATCATTAAGGGATGTTTTAAATTTGGCAAGAGTACCATAAAAGATCATGGTAGACTTTTAAAGGAGGCGTCAGGCACACATCTTAAGAATCTCAATTTCACCATCAAGGTCTTTCTGCCTTATTGCAGAGCGCGCAAAGAAATAAAGGACAAAATGATATTCTACTTAGGATGAAGAATTTAATCTTGGACTTTTTTCTGTCTTTCATTGCTTAATGAAATATTCGATTATTTTTTCCAATTTGGAGTAAAGGTTTTTCAAGGAAATGGACCTCCTTTTTCAGTTGCTATCCTAGAATCCCAGTTTGACTTGAGAAAGGAGTTAAATTGCACTATACAGTTGAAGAGATCTTGATTGACCATTGTGTAAATATTGTCAAGCTACTGTTTATTTTTCTTCTGCAATCTTCAACAATATCAGATGAAAAGGATATAAATGTTCTGGATCTCCTTTTCTTTGGCAGCTTGCCTGGATTATACCTTTTTTTGCAGATTGTAATAAAAAGAAATAATAATTCTAATTAAAGAATTTATTCTCTTTAAAGTGTCGTGAAAAGTTTAGATAAGACGTTTGGTTTGTCCTTAGCTTGATATATGATATGGTGCTACAAAAATATGTTGATACAAAACAAATTACTGAATTCTTGCAAAATACTACTAGTGCTGGGTACTAAAAAATTTATTTTACCATTTTATATCATGTAGCAAAGATTTTTCCTACATTGTAAAATTACTAGAAATAGCCGAACCGAAATGTTTTATTTCTGAACATTTTGTAAATGAATTCACAAGCAAGAAAAACATCTGACTTTAGACTACTAAAATCCATTCGTTTCCTAAAACATGGAATTTTTTTTTATTGATTGTATTTATTTTTTTCATAATTCATGTCCTGCTCATTTCCAAATTTATTACCGCAAAACTCCAAACCATTACTATTTGGAGGATATACATTTCAGGCCATCGGAAATTGACTGATACAATAAAAAAATTAGTTCAATAAAAGGCCGCTAAATAAAATATGGCGCTGCGATAGGTTTAAGTGAATGAATGTGAAACATAACGCCAACAGTAAAGGATATAATACATGGCATCTTAATAAACTTCTTTATTGTATGCTAGCTAGATGAAATTTCAAATATTCGACATCGTGAGCTGAACTCGAGAACAAAATTTGCATAATAGTCTAACAAATGGTAGTTCGTAACAGATAAAAAAAACTGGGCGCACATGTTTCGAATATTCTTCTCAATAAGGCGAGTACATTACAATTTTCTGTGTTATGCAACGTTTCTTACGATCTAATATAATATAAAGACGTTAGCATTTAACTCCTTTCATTGAACAACAAGGTAATATATTTATATCGACAAGGCAATAGGCGCATTTTTGCCAATTTTTGGTAAACCGACTATGCGTGAGTGTCGAAGATGTTAAGTCAACAGATTTTCAGACTTCTGATTGAAATGGCGTTCAAACTTTTAATTTGCGCTACTTTTGGCAATATATCCGACAAGGTGTATGAGATATCGCACTATACCGACATTTTTTGGACAGTCGACAATAAACTGGATTCGAAGAATTTCAGACATTTGATTCAGATGCCGTTCGTCAAGCTTGTAATCTGCACTTCTTTTGGCAATATAACCGACAAGGCGACATGCGAAGAAGATATCGCCTTTTATCAAAAAATTTTGATCGGTCGATTAAGAATTTAATACGATGGATGTCAGCAAAGTTAAATCCGCAAATCTCCAGTATCCGATTTAAATGTTGTTCATTCAGCTTACAATTTCTACTTTATTTAACAGAACAATCAATAAACTGGCAACTGACAAAGACATCGCCTTTTTGTTAACTGTTGTGTGTCTTTCGGCTAAAGTGTTATTATAGGTTATGAAAAAAAAAAATTTTGTCATCGTGCATTTCAATTACTTGAGAATATAATTATTATTCGATTGCATTTAGTATTACAACTATGTAATCAAAAAATGCATTTTATAAAATTTTCTTTTTCATTCTTTTTTTTTCAGATTCTTATTGCGGCAAAATTTATATAATTTCATTTCTTGATAAAATAGTTATTCATAAAAATTTATTTCTAATACATTAACCCCTTGAGATTCGAATCGACTTAATTTCCTAATTAGATGGAACATCTTATTTTAGATAATCATTATTATTTTAATTCCTTGAATATTATAAAAGCATGTGAGGTAAGGATGCGCTTTTAAGTTATTTTTACACTTTAAATTATTTAATATTTTCATATAA
Organism: Argiope bruennichi; assembly: GCF_947563725.1. Lineage (NCBI taxonomy): Eukaryota > Metazoa > Arthropoda > Arachnida > Araneae > Araneidae > Argiope > Argiope bruennichi. The sequence continues at coordinate 14,171,540 of NC_079155.1, forward strand.
TTGCAGATTAAAAATTTAGTAATTCGATGCACGATTCAGATTCGTCATTGTGTGCGGAGGAGTTAAGAAAAACCAATGCATGAAACTGAGGGGATAAAACTCTTATTTGGAAAAAATATTACCTTGCAATAACTTCGAGGGAAAAAAGTATTTTACTACAAGAGCACGTGTCTGTAAAGGAAGATAGGGTAGTTCATATTCAAGATCTAATTGCTTTTTAATAAAATGCAATAGTTTTTTAATCTTAAATATATAGTAGAAAATAAATACATGCGAAACATAGTGTCTAAGTAGTCATAAGTACATTTTTCATTTTTTGCATAAAATAGTAAATTTATGCATATATTTATAAAATATTTTCATTGACCTTCTTAAGAAAAACTTCTTTGTAATTTTTCCGCATTCTACAGGGTGGTTATAATTAAAGTTATACTTTGAAATATTCATAAAGGGAAAACTATTGGTGCAAATGTTATCAACTTAGTAATAGTTTAAAGGAGGAAATGGAAATTTCTTTTCCGCCCAAAAGTTTCCCACCAGGTGGGAAATGGCGCTGTATGCAGTATTGTCAAACAAAATAGGACATGAACACATAGGTTTAAAATCTGTTTAACGATTTCTGAAACGTGTTACAAAGCATGTTCAATGTGGCGTCCACCATTTTCTGAAAGCAAGTTAAATCTCTTTACTGCATTATCAACAGCAGTTTTAGCATATCAGGAAGAATGTTATAAACATGTCGGTTTATTGCATCTTTCAGTTCCGCCAAAGTGCTTAGATTATCACTATAAACAGTGCTTTTTGAGATGATACACATTGATCATGCTTTGTGACATGTTTCAGAAATGATTAAACACATTTTAACCTATGTTTTATTTCCTATTTTGTTTAGCAATACTGCATACAGCGCCATTTTTTCACTGGTGATGAGGGGGGGGGGGAATTCCTATGACCTTCTTCCAATTATTACCAAGTTTGATTAAATTTGGACCAGTAGTTTTCCTTTTATGGCCATTTTAAAGTAGAACTTTATTTATGACTATCCTATATATAGTTCATTCATTTCACATAACATTATTCTGGCGCAATCTGTATTTCTATCTGTATACTACTATCTTCAATAAAATATAATTATATTTTTTTTTCCATAGTTAGGTCTCAATACGCGTAAATGTTAATGGTCTCATTAAAAAAATAGACTTAAATATTGACAACCATTTTATGATCAATAAATCTGAGAACATTTTTTTTACAAATATCTTTGTAAATTTTTAGCAATGAAAAAAAGAGTCGAATCTAAATTTAAAAAAGCTGAATGATACTTAATTTCCTTTAATTAAACGTCCCCTCTCCCTCGTTGGCAAATATCCGCCGACGCTTCAAGACGGAACTCGTGGTTGGTTGGGGTGCACAGTTTTTAGTAGAACTCGTGGCTGCTTTGGATGCATTATTTTTAGTAGAATTCGTGGCTGCTTGGGATGCAAAATTTTTAGTAGAATTCGTGGCTGCTTGGGATGCAAAATTTTTAGTAGAATTCGTGGCTGCTTGGGATGCAAAATTTTTAGTAGAATTCGTGGCTGCTTGGGATGCAAAATTTTTAGTAGAATTCGTGGTTGGTTGGGGTGCACAGTTTTCAGTAGAACTCGTGGCTGCTTGGGATGCACAATTTTTGGTAGAACTCGTGGCTGCTTGGGATGCCCAATTTTTGGTATTAGGAACTGATCTCGTGGATGCTTGGGGTCCACAATTTTTGGTAATCGGTATTGAACTCTTGGTTGATTGGGGTGCACAATTTTCGGTAGTCGGTACTGTAATCGTCGTTGCTTTTGGCACACAATTTTTAGTAGTAGAGACTGCATTCGCACAGATTCTTTCATACGAATGAGAACTTTCTCAAAGCTCACTAATATGGCGAGAGGACATCGCATTATTATCATATCTTGATTGAAGTCCCACTGATTCTTTAATAAAATTGCACAGATACGGTATGTGGAATTTCTAAGATACCGACCCAAATCAGTACCTTTTGTTTGTGCTATTTTCATTAAGATGCCTAAGTATTTTTTTTTTCAAATCACATCTGGTAGGAGAAATTTAACATGCGAAATAGACATAATAGACTGTCTTTTTATCAACTGGCAAACTCATTAGGATTCGGGAAATCTAAACAAGCTTTATACTTGTAAGCCTATCACAAGAAATTGGCCTTCCTTAAATAATCAAAAATATAACAGTTTTAACTCGATATAGAATCGGCCACACTATATTCACATATAAACACTTGTTATTTCATGATCAATTGTAGGTGTATCCACAATGTAACTGTGAAGCAGCAGTTTATCATATTCTTATTGAATGTTCATATTTTAATGCTCAGAGTGTTTGTTTTACTTCAAAATAACAGTAGAGACTTTGCCGTTATTGCTTGGTAGGAACTCAAATGAGAACTTTTTTGTCTTCTTAAAATCGATCTGATTTTACTTATTAATTTGGACTCTATATTATGGCTTCGTTGTGACATTTTGCAATTTATCATTATTTTACGAAAGATTATTTTAATACAAACTGTTTTTGTCAAACTTTGAATTAGCTTGTTTGGCACAGTATGCCCGTCATATTGATTCTTGCGCTATAAAACATTAAATCAAACTTAGGGGATAACGGTCTTTGTTGTCAAAAATCACATTCTCATCCTATTTCAATAAATCAATCAAATAAAACCAAACATCAGTGTAATGAGAAATAGTTTAATAAGTTTGCAATGTTCTCGAAATTTTAAATTTTTTCAAATAAAAATTAAAATGCACTGTTATTGTCATATATTAATGACACTAGTTTTGGTAAACCATAAGATATAACTGCTTCTTTAATACAAAGTAAATTTGATATTAAAATCTGAGGTAATTTCAGGAATTATTAAACATCGTAAGAGTAATGCAATAAAAACAGGTTCTGACAATTTGAAAAGACAATACAAACACAATCCATAATCACTTATACAAAATAATACATTTAATACACAATCACTTATACAAAACACTACACTTACAATTGCATATATTTAGTCAATATTTATATTTACAAGCTTAACATAAATAATCTCGCGGTCGTCAAGTTCCACACTCTTACAGTCTTGATACTAGCATCGTACTGCCGCACTCTTGAATTGCTGGCCGGCTGGCTTTATTTGACAGGGTTACAACTTTGGAGTTTGGAATATGGATAGCCAAGATTTTATTTATAAGAAAAAATATTTAAAAAATTGTAAAATGCTTTTCAAATTTAACTATCCTCCTTCGTCACTTTCCATTGAAAAAGGCCATTTTTCAAAATTAGACAGAGCATCTAGTTGTATCAAATTGAACGAAATGTTTAAATACCCATACAGAAGTTTTAAGATGTTTATCCTTTACTGCAACTAAGTTTTGCTGGAAATTTTTTATCGCAATTTCCAGAATCGCCTGGAATTAAGCATTTTTACACTTAAAAGCTACTAGAATAAGTGATACTAGAAATTTAAAATTAAATTTATTTCAAATAGAAAATTAAAATTTCATTAATTTTACAGATTCTATCTTTGCAGCTAATAGAGATGAAAGTTTCATTAGGAGCGTATACTAACATTCACTGATAAGGGCTCAATTTCTTGGTGCACTTTCAAACATAAATGCGTTAGTCTGTTTAGTACAGAGGAAGAGTCTGAATAATTAGCTAAAATTGTAAAAGAGACTGTTTAAATTCAAAATGTAACAAAGATTTCAATATTGAATTTTCAGAACTACTTTGATAGATTGTGATAGCTAAATTGCAATAATTTTTTACATTCTTCTGTAGAAAAAAGCAAGACAAAGTATATTGATGTAAATTTTCAACTTTTAAGGAACTTACTTTTAAGGGACTCATTAAAAATACAATAGGCTGATAATAAAAATAACAAGGCAAATATATTTACTAAACCTTTAAGGCGTATGTTTTTTACCTTTTTTATGGACAGATATTTAGTATTCTGTAATTATTAAGTTCCGATGAGAACTTGTAAGTTTTGATCTTCTTTCAAGCTATTTTTTTTTCATACGTAAGTTGTAATGAAATTGCATTTTTTCATCATTTTTTTAAGATGCAATTTGCCTGAGGCCACTTTATGGAAATTAAGTTTTTTACCTTCATGAAAATTGATTTTACTTCTTGTATGCATGATTTATACCCTTTTCAGTTGGATTCGTTGAGACGTCATGTAAAAGCTTTACTTAACACGTATCTTGTATTTCAGTTTGTTTGTTTTTTTAGTTAGTTTTTCATTCATTCTTTCTATGGCTAATTTGTTTATTTTTTTGGTTGAAGCCGAGATAATGATCTTACATTCATTTGAATTGGCAATAAAGACATTTTTTAATTTTTATTTCATTTCCTGTACTCGAGAAACAATTGTTGATTAAAAATATCTGCCGTATCCGATTTGCTAAAATTATTAAAAAGTCCAGAAAATAAAAAATTTTGATTTTCTATGCATGCATATAGTTAAATGGGTATGGCTATATTTCTAGATGGTTAATGTTTGGTTCTAATAAGATATTGCGCACCCTGGTAAAAAAAAAAAAAAAAAAAAAAAAAAAAAAGCTCAAAATGCTTTTTAATCTCTTGCAAACGAAGCACGAAGGGATGAAGTTTAGAATCGTAATATAAAAGTTGATCAAAATTAAAACACCCCCTACTCTTAACTCTCCATACATCGAACTATTCAGTGTAAAGGTTTTAAAATTGTTGAACATACTCTTCAAGACATGGGGAGACGGATTCAACGGGGGGAAAAGTTCCAGAAACACCGAAAGATTACGCTGTACAATAGAAAACATGCTAAAAAGGCTCAAATAATCACACACAAAAAACATGCGGTATGGAATTTTGCCCTTCTTATTTCTATTGCTGATATTAAAAAAATGAAGATAGAAAAGTGAAAAGACTGAAACTGTCAATGTAACTGAGAATTTAAGCAAAGGACCAAAAGGTAATCAAAACGTGCACGAAAATGTTGTTGTACCCCAAATACAACAACGCCAATACCTCTTTGCAAGATGAAATGCCTCCACGCATTGGACTCTGTGTACAACAGTTTCTTCGGCAACATTTTACTAATGTTAGATTAATTAGTAGTGCATTTACCGTAACTTAATCATCTCGTTCTACACATCTTAATTCCTGTGATTTTCAGCTTTGGAATCTTAAAAAAAATCCTGCTTATCGAGGACGTTAGGTAACCTCGGCCCATTTGAAAGACAGCATCACTCGGCATGTGAAAAAATTCTCAGTCAACCAATTACGATCCACAATTGAACAAGCTATCCATAGAATGCAGATTTTACATCTGGAAGAAAGGAACCATGTCCAGCAATTTCCCTTTCCTTCATTTCTCTTAAGATCCTTATTATTGAATATTTGAATAAAATGTGTTACAAATGTGTATTTTGAGTCTTTTCAACATACTCTTGTCTCTCTTGTCATCTCATACTCTTGTCCGTCTCCCCATGTCTTGAATAGTATGTTCAACAATTTTGAAGCCTTTATACTGAGTTGTTAGATGCATGCAGAGTTAAGAGTAGGAATGTTTTAATTTTGATCACCTTGCAGATGACTAGGATGAGATTGTATTCTAAAATAGTAATGTAAAGTGATCGGTTGTCTTCTAAAATGTAAATCCGGTTCATACTATTCAAGATATAAACTTTTAACTGGTGAAGAACGAAAAAATCCAGAACATATTTTAAGAACAATATGATGAATAGGGTTCAATTTTTTTTAGAATGTTTTCATAGCTGAGCCATAAATTACAAAAGCGATAATTTACTTTCAGAAGGATGATACCTCTATAACGTTCAGCACTGAAAGTCTTCAGCTCTCCAAGATGTATTAGAAAGAATCTTGCAATATATTTAAAGTCCTTTCACATTTTCTTCCTAATAAAGTTTGGTGAGATTGAAGAGTCAGCTTTTTATCGAAAATGATTGCTAAGAAACGAATTTCACTAAGGAAAGAAATTTTTATGACTGTCTAACATAATTTCAGTATCTGGATGAAGATTTCTCTTCTGACAAAATTGCACTCCTGGCAAATATTGCTTTTGCCATTGAGAAAGTGAAACCATTTAAACTGTCCATTGTTTAATTTTGTTCACTGCAGTTTGCAATTGTCTTTCAATAAAATACATATGATTTCCCATACAAGATATGTATAGATGGTCTATTGAACCAAATATATGGTCTATTGAAAAAAAATATTGAACCAAATTCAATCAGGGATTGATCATATTCCATCTATATTTTCAGAAACTTTCAAGTGCAATAATTCAAAACGTAATAACTTAAATATGATATATAATTTTGGGTCAAATTTCTATTTCAATCGGTTGTGAAACAGGCGCATAAAACTCAAATTTGATTCTCTGATACCATCAACCGCACGCTTGGCATCAATCGCCAAATAATGCGCCTAAGATATATAATTAACACACAATAGATTCAGTAAAAATGCTACATTCACGCAAAAGGTTACAATTCCATAATTGTTGTACTCCAAGCAAATGCTAGAAGTTTTCTGGAACAAACCTTTATCAGAGAATATGCGAGAAAGTTTAGGAGAGATCACTCTCGCTGGTTTAGTTGGATTTTCCTCACCTATTAATTCTGATTAGAATTTTACTCACTTTAAAAAATTCGTCTAGTACTTGCATAACTAAAGCTTTTCATGTCGGCTCGAAATGATCCTTCAGCAAAGTCCAGGTTTTCATTGCACTTTGTAAACTTCGTTTTATTAACCTGTGTTGTTTCGTGAACCCACAGTGAATAATTGCTAATGCATGGCCTTCTCACTGCTTCAGCACAAATTTCTCACTTTTCGTTGTGAATTCCTCCAGGTGTGATTCCATTCCTTCCATTATTGACCAACACCCATGGGCTATCATTAGAAACTCGTGTTTTCTTTACATCCACTACAGTTGGATTTTTGAACAATGGAAACAGCATTTTTCCAGAAAGTTGGTTCCCTCTAACAATTTCCATTTCTAAACTCTTAAAGATCAAAAAATTTCACTGCTACCTTCGTTACAATGTTCGGATGATTCATGGCAACAGGAAAAAGTAAGCGAAGTCCTTTATGTTAAATTCGAATATGAAAACGTCTGTGTCAATAACCATTTGCAATTTATTTCAAATAAAACTCATTACTTTCTGGTGAACACCATTTTATTTTCATGCATTTTTTTAATATTTTTTTTTTGTGCCCTTCAGGTAGACTGTTGCAGATTAGGACACCTCTCATAATTGGATGCCACGTCTAAGTCACAGAATCGTTCTTACACAATCCACGTTCAGATACAAAAAAGAATTAACAAAAACTTTCTACTCGACAGATTCGCCATCTATCGGCGTGAAGCTATAACACCACTGATGGAAGAAATTTCAACAAAGTCCAGTGGATATAGGGCTCCGAAAACGCAATCAAGTATTAAAAAAATATCATCATTATTGATGAAACCTAAAATAAGAATCATTACTTAGACATCAACAAAAAAAAAAAAATTAGCAAATCAGTTAAAGAAAGAATGAAAAACTAAGAACCAACTAACAAAACTGAAATACAAGACGCATGTCTTTATTACATGCGTCTGTACGACGTTTCAACGAATCAAAAACCTTGAATACAGATCATGATATCATGCATACAGTGAGTAGAAATAATTTGAATGAATAAAAGAATCCAAATTTTTAATACATTGCATCTGCAAGAAGTGATCGATCGGGGAGCACAATATTGAGTAGTAGAAAGTACCACTTTAAATGGAGTACATTACTGTACCACTTTTAATATAAGAGAAACTTCAATAACAATTTTTTCGGCTTTTACCCTCTTCAATCCTCAGAACGGGGTTTACCACGATCAAGAAGGTGGCTCCCCAATCCCGAGCTGTTAGTCTCTCTCTCTCTCTCTCTCTCTCTCTATCTCTATAACATACGTTGCCCTTTGCAACTCGCTCGGGATGCTTAATTTTTGGTAGCAGGGACTGCATTCTCGCAGACCCTCTCATTGAACAGTCAGACTTACACAAAACCCACTAATATGGCGAGAAGATATTGCATGGTTATCACTTTTTACTTGTAATCCTGCTTTTTTAAAGTCTTGTTAAAATTGAATAGATATGGAATGTACAATTTCTAAAATACCGAACCAGGATCTTTTCTTTGTGTTGTTTTCTTTAAAATATCTATATATTTTTAAAAAATGAATCTATTAATCGTAATTTGAACTCTGCAATAGAATTTATTTCATAAAAGGGTATTCGAGCCGCAGATGGTTGTGTGTGTGTGTGTATGTGTGTGTGTGTGTGTGTGTGTGTGTGTGTGTGTGTGTGTGTGTGTGTGTGTGTGTGTGTGTGTGCGTGCTTCATAGCATGCTCTCATGAGACCAATTCTTTTTTAAAATTTCATCATATTTGACGGCACCTTTGGTGGCAGATTAGAATCATTGATGTGGTCTTAACATTAGCAGAGCCAGGAAGTTCTGATTTAGCTGGTGGTGTCCTGGCTGGCAGATAAAAGAATGAAAACGATGTTAGGGCGGATAAGCAGAGGACCACTTCGCAATGCAATATTTCGGAATTTTAAAGTGTATATATATATATTTTTTTATTTCGGTATTAAAATCATGAAATAAAAAGTAGTCAGTGATGAAACCATGCTTATTTTCAATTAGTACTCTTTCTTCTTTTTTTTTATTACTGTCCCAGATTGCATAGTAATTCTCTCAGTTTTACGATGAATAACGAAGATAATGTACATTTTAGTAAAGTGTTATAAATTAAGGGGGGGGGAAATGGTTGAACTTAGCAAATTTGCTCTTGATGCTTGAATTTAAAGCAATAAAGAAGATATTTTTTGAATCTGGGAGAAAAACTATGTAATTGTTTTTGTATGTAGCTAGAAAACAAATTCAATATTCATAAAGAGCTAAAAGTTAAATTAAGAACGTAAATAAGAATTCCAAGATATAAAAAAAACTAAATAAAATCTATAATATAAATGCTGAACAAAACCATTTAGCTGTCATTTTATTTTAATTAGAAGTTATGAAAGCACTAATATTTTTCATGCACATATTGTACATATCTCATTACAAATAAAATCTTAAATGGTGCATGCCCTAAATCAAGCATATAAAAAGAAAAACCTCATATATGTAAGATTTTATAATACTTTTTAGCCAGGATTTTCAATTTACTTCAAGCCCGATAAATTATTTAGTTAAAAAAAAATTTCAATGTTTGATAAACAGCTAGATTTTGAATTTCTAACTAAGTTATTTGCAAAGTGTCTTGTAGACGATCAACAAATTAAAAAAAAAAATTAAATTGTGGTTGCTTTTGTACCTTTTTGTAACCACTTTTTAAAAAAACTATCATTAAGGGATGTTTTAAATTTGTCAAGAGTACCATAAAAGATCATGGTAGACTTTTAAAGGAGGCGTCAGGCACACATCTTAAGAATCTCAATTTCACCATCAAGGTCTTTCTGCCTTATTGCAGAGCTCGCAAATAAATAAAGGACAAAATGATATTCTACTTAGGATGAAGAATTTAATCTTGGATTTTTTTTTCTGTCTTTCATTGCTTAATGAAATATTCGATTATTTTTTCCAATTTGGAATAAAGGTTTTTCAAGGAAATGGACCTCCTTTTTCAGTTGCTATCCTAGAATCCCAGTTTGACTTGAGAAAGGAGTTAAATTGCACTATACAGTTGAAGAGACCTTGATTGACCATTGTGTAAATATTGTCAAGCGACTGTTTATTTTTCTTCTGCAATCTTCAACAATATCAGATGAAAAGGATATAAATGTTCTGGATCTCCTTTTCTTTGGCAGCTTGCCTGGATTATATCTTTTTTTGCAGATTGTAATAAAAAGAAATAATAATTCTAATTAAAGAATTTATTCTCTTTAAAGTGTCGTGAAAAGTTTAGATAAGACGTTTCGTTTGTCCTTTGCTTGATATATGATATGGCGCTACAAAAATATGTTGATACAAAACAAATTACTGAATTCTTGCAAAATACTACTAGTGCTGGGTACTAAAAAATTTATTTTACCATTTTATATCATGTAGCAAAGATTTTTCCTACATTGTAAAACTACTAGAAATAGCCGAACCGAAATGTTTTATTTCTGAGCATTTTGTAAATGAATTCACAAGCAAGAAAAACTTCTGACTTTAGACTACTAAAATCCATTCGTTTCCTAAAACATGGAATTTTTTTTATTGATTGTATTTATTTTTTTCATAATTCATGCCCTGCTCATTTCCAAATTTATTATCGCAAAACTCCAAACCATTACTATTTGGAGGATATACATTTCAGGCCATCGGAAATTGACTGATACAATAAAAAAATTAGTTCAATAAAAGGCCGCTAAATAAAATATGGCGCTGCGATAGGTTTAAGTGAATGAATGTGAAACATAACGCCAACAGTAAAGGATAGAATACATGGCATCTTAATAAACTCCTTTAATTTATGCTAGCTAGATGAAATTTCAAATATTCGACATCGTGAGCTGCACTCGAGAACAAAATTTGCATAATAGTCTAACAAATGGTAGTTCGTAACAGATAAGAAAAAACTGGGCGCACATTTTTCGAATATTCTTCTCAATAAGGCGAGTACATTACAATTTTCTGTGTTATGCAACGTTTCTTACGATCTAATATAATATAAAGACGTTAGCATTTAACTCCTTTCATTGAACAACAAGGTAATATATTTATATCGACAAGGCAATAGGCGCATTTTTGCCAATTTTTGGTAAACCGACTATGCGTGAGTGTCGAAGATGTTAAGTCAACAGATTTTCAGACTTCTGATTGAAATGGCGTTCAAACTTTTAATTTGCGCTACTTTTGGCAATATATCCGACAAGGTATATGAGATATCGCACTATACCGACATTTTTTGGACAGTCGACAATAAACTGGATGCGAAGAATTTCAGACATTTGATTCAGATGCCGTTCGTCAAGCTTGTAATCTGCACTACTTTTGGCAATATAACCGACAAGGCGACATGCGAAGAAGATATCGCCTTTTATCAAAAAATTTTGATCGTTCGATTAAGAATTCAATACGATGGATGTCAGCAACGTTAAATCCGCAAATCTCCAGTATCCGATTTAAATGTTGTTCATTCAGCTTACAATTTCTACTTTATTTAACAGAACAATCAATAAACTCGCAACTGACAAAGACATCGCCTTTTTGTTAACTGTTCTGTGTCTTTCTTAGGTTATGAAGTGTTATTATAGGTTATGAAAAAAAAAATTTTTGTCATCGTGCATTTCAATTACCTGAGAATGGAATTATTATTCGATTGCATTTAGTATTACAACTATGTAATCAAAAAATACATTTTATAAAATTTTCTTTTTTATTCTTTTTCTTTCAGATTCTTATTGCGGCAAAATTTGTATAATTTCATTTTTTGATAAAATAGTTATTCATAAAAATTTATTTCTAATACATTAACCCCTTGAGATACGAATCTACTTAATTTCCTAATTAGATGGAACATTTTATTTTAGATAATCATTATTATTTTAATCCCTTGAATATTATAAAAGCATGTGAGGTATTGATGCGCTTTTAAGTTATTTTTACACTTTAAATTATTTAATATTTTCATATAATTGCAGATTAAAAATTTAGTAATTCGATGCACGATTCAGATTCGTCATTGTGTGCGGAGGAGTTAAGAAAAACCAATGCATGAAACTGAGAGGATAAAACTCTTATTTGGAAAGAATATTACCTTGCAATAACTTCGAGGGAAAAAAGTATTTAACTACAAGAGCACGTGTCTGAAAAGGAAGATAGGGTAGTTCATATTCAAGATCTAATTGCTTTTTAATAAAATGCAATAGTTTTTTAATCTTAAATATATAGTAGAAAATAAATACATGCGAAACCTAGAGTCTAAGTAGTCAAAAGTACATTTTTCATTTTTTGCATAAAATAGTAAATTTATGCATATATTTATAAAATATTTTCACTGACCTTCTTAAGAAAAACATCTTTGTAATTTTTCCGCATTCTACAGGGTGGTTATAATTAAAGTTATACTTTGAAATAGTCATAAAGGGAAAACTATTGGTTCAAATGTTATCAACTTAGTAATAGTTTAAAGGAGGAAATGGAAATTTCTTTTCCGCCCAAAAGTTCAATACCAGGTGGGAAATGGCGCTGTATGCAGTATTGTCAAACAAAAGAGGACATGAAGACATAGGTTTAAAATCTGTTTAATGATTTCTGAAACGTGTTGCAAAGCATGTTCAACGTGGCGTCCACCATTTTCTGAAAGCAAGTTAAATCTATTTACTGCATTATCAACAGCAGTTTTAGCATATCGGAAAGAATGTTATAAACATGTCGGTTTATTGCATCTTTCAGTTCCGCCAAAGTGCTTAGATTATCACCATAAACAATACTTTTTGAGATGATACACATTGAACATGCTTTGTAACGTGTTTCAGAATTGATTAAACACATTTTAACCTATGTTTTATTTCCTATTTTGTTTAGCAATACTGCGTACAGCGCCATTTTTTCACTGGTGAGGGGGGGGGGGAATTCCTATGACCTTCTTCCAATTATTACCAAGTTTGATTAAATTTGGACCAGTAGTCTTCGTTTTATGGCCATTTTAAAGTAGAACTTTAATTATGACTATCCTATATATAGTTCATTCATTTCACATAACATTATTCTGGCGCAATCTGTATTTCTATCTGTATACTACTATCTTCAATGAAATATAATTATATTTTTTTTTCCAAAGTTAGGTCTCAATACGCGTAAATGTTAAGGGTCTCATTAAAAAAATAGACTTAAATATTGACAACCATTTTATGATCAATAAATCTGAGAACATTTTTTTTACAAATATCTTTGTAAATTTTTAGCAATGAAAGAAAGAGTCAAATCTAAATTTAAAAAAGCTGAATGATACTTAATTTCCTTTAATTAAACGTCCCCTCTCCCTCGTTGGCAAATATCCGCCGACGCTTCAAGACGGAACTCGTGGTTGGTTGGGGTGCACAGTTTTTAGTAGAATTCGTGGCTGCTTGGGATGCAAAATTTTTAGTAGAATTCGTGGCTGCTTGGGATGCAAAATTTTTAGTAGAATTCGTGGCTGCTTGGGATGCAAAATTTTTAGTAGAATTCGTGGCTGCTTGGGATGCAAAATTTTTAGTAGAATTCGTGGCTGCTTGGGATGCACAATTTTTGGTAGAACTCGTGGCTGCTTGGGATGCCCAATTTTTGGTATTAGGAACTGATCTCGTGGATGCTTGGGGTCCACAATTTTTGGTAATCGGTATTGAACTCTTGGTTGATTGGGGTGCACAATTTTCGGTAGTCGGTACTGTAATCGTCGTTGCTTTTGGCACACAATTTTTAGTAGTAGAGACTGCATTCGCACAGATTCTTTCATACGAATGAGAACTTTCTCAAAGCTCACTAATATGGCGAGAGGACATCGCATTATTATCATATCTTGATTGAAGTCCCACTGATTCTTTAATAAAATTGCACAGATACGGTATGTGGAATTTCTAAGATACCGACCCAAATCAGTACCTTTTGTTTGTGCTATTTTCATTAAGATGCCTAAGTATTTTTTTTTTCAAATCACATCTGGTAGGAGAAATTTAACATGCGAAATAGACATAATAGACTGTCTTTTTATCAACTGGCAAACTCATTAGGATTCGGGAAATCTAAACCAGCTTTATACTTGTAAGCCTATCACAAGAAATTGGCCTTCCTTAAATAATCAAAAATATAACAGTTTTAACTCGATATAGAATCGGCCACACTATATTCACATATAAACACTTGTTATTTCATGATCAATTGTAGGTGTATCCACAATGTAACTGTGAAGCAGCAGTTTATCATATTCTTATTGAATGTTCATATTTTAATGCTCAGAGTGTTTGTTTTACTTCAAAATAACAGTAGAGACTTTGCCGTTATTGCTTGGTAGGAACTCAAATGAGAACTTTTTTGTCTTCTTAAAATCGATCTGATTTTACTTATTAATTTGGACTCTATATTATGGCTTCGTTGTGACATTTTGCAATTTATCATTATTTTACGAAAGATTATTTTAATACAAACTGTTTTTGTCAAACTTTGAATTAGCTTGTTTGGCACAGTATGCCCGTCATATTGATTCTTGCGCTATAAAACATTAAATCAAACTTAGGGGATAACGGTCTTTGTTGTCAAAAATCACATTCTCATCCTATTTCAATAAATCAATCAAATAAAACCAAACATCAGTGTAATGAGAAATAGTTTAATAAGTTTGCAATGTTCTCGAAATTTTAAATTTTTTCAAATAAAAATTAAAATGCACTGTTATTGTCATATATTAATGACACTAGTTTTGGTAAACCATAAGATATAACTGCTTCTTTAATACAAAGTAAATTTGATATTAAAATCTGAGGTAATTTCAGGAATTATTAAACATCGTAAGAGTAATGCAATAAAAACAGGTTCTGACAATTTGAAAAGACAATACAAACACAATCCATAATCACTTATACAAAATAATACATTTAATACACAATCACTTATACAAAACACTACACTTACAATTGCATATATTTAGTCAATATTTATATTTACAAGCTTAACATAAATAATCTCGCGGTCGTCAAGTTCCACACTCTTACAGTCTTGATACTAGCATCGTACTGCCGCACTCTTGAATTGCTGGCCGGCTGGCTTTATTTGACAGGGTTACAACTTTGGAGTTTGGAATATGGATAGCCAAGATTTTATTTATAAGAAAAAATATTTAAAAAATTGTAAAATGCTTTTCAAATTTAACTATCCTCCTTCGTCACTTTCCATTGAAAAAGGCCATTTTTCAAAATTAGACAGAGCATCTAGTTGTATCAAATTGAACGAAATGTTTAAATACCCATACAGAAGTTTTAAGATGTTTATCCTTTACTGCAACTAAGTTTTGCTGGAAATTTTTTATCGCAATTTCCAGAATCGCCTGGAATTAAGCATTTTTACACTTAAAAGCTACTAGAATAAGTGATACTAGAAATTTAAAATTAAATTTATTTCAAATAGAAAATTAAAATTTCATTAATTTTACAGATTCTATCTTTGCAGCTAATAGAGATGAAAGTTTCATTAGGAGCGTATACTAACATTCACTGATAAGGGCTCAATTTCTTGGTGCACTTTCAAACATAAATGCGTTAGTCTGTTTAGTACAGAGGAAGAGTCTGAATAATTAGCTAAAATTGTAAAAGAGACTGTTTAAATTCAAAATGTAACAAAGATTTCAATATTGAATTTTCAGAACTACTTTGATAGATTGTGATAGCTAAATTGCAATAATTTTTTACATTCTTCTGTAGAAAAAAGCAAGACAAAGTATATTGATGTAAATTTTCAACTTTTAAGGAACTTACTTTTAAGGGACTCATTAAAAATACAATAGGCTGATAATAAAAATAACAAGGCAAATATATTTACTAAACCTTTAAGGCGTATGTTTTTTACCTTTTTTATGGACAGATATTTAGTATTCTGTAATTATTAAGTTCCGATGAGAACTTGTAAGTTTTGATCTTCTTTCAAGCTATTTTTTTTTCATACGTAAGTTGTAATGAAATTGCATTTTTTCATCATTTTTTTAAGATGCAATTTGCCTGAGGCCACTTTATGGAAATTAAGTTTTTTACCTTCATGAAAATTGATTTTACTTCTTGTATGCATGATTTATACCCTTTTCAGTTGGATTCGTTGAGACGTCATGTAAAAGCTTTACTTAACACGTATCTTGTATTTCAGTTTGTTTGTTTTTTTAGTTAGTTTTTCATTCATTCTTTCTATGGCTAATTTGTTTATTTTTTTGGTTGAAGCCGAGATAATGATCTTACATTCATTTGAATTGGCAATAAAGACATTTTTTAATTTTTATTTCATTTCCTGTACTCGAGAAACAATTGTTGATTAAAAATATCTGCCGTATCCGATTTGCTAAAATTATTAAAAAGTCCAGAAAATAAAAAATTTTGATTTTCTATGCATGCATATAGTTAAATGGGTATGGCTATATTTCTAGATGGTTAATGTTTGGTTCTAATAAGATATTGCGCACCCTGGTAAAAAAAAAAAAAAAAAAAAAAAAAAAAAAAGCTCAAAATGCTTTTTAATCTCTTGCAAACGAAGCACGAAGGGATGAAGTTTAGAATCGTAATATAAAAGTTGATCAAAATTAAAACACCCCCTACTCTTAACTCTCCATACATCGAACTATTCAGTGTAAAGGTTTTAAAATTGTTGAACATACTCTTCAAGACATGGGGAGACGGATTCAACGGGGGGAAAAGTTCCAGAAACACCGAAAGATTACGCTGTACAATAGAAAACATGCTAAAAAGGCTCAAATAATCACACACAAAAAACATGCGGTATGGAATTTTGCCCTTCTTATTTCTATTGCTGATATTAAAAAAATGAAGATAGAAAAGTGAAAAGACTGAAACTGTCAATGTAACTGAGAATTTAAGCAAAGGACCAAAAGGTAATCAAAACGTGCACGAAAATGTTGTTGTACCCCAAATACAACAACGCCAATACCTCTTTGCAAGATGAAATGCCTCCACGCATTGGACTCTGTGTACAACAGTTTCTTCGGCAACATTTTACTAATGTTAGATTAATTAGTAGTGCATTTACCGTAACTTAATCATCTCGTTCTACACATCTTAATTCCTGTGATTTTCAGCTTTGGAATCTTAAAAAAAATCCTGCTTATCGAGGACGTTAGGTAACCTCGGCCCATTTGAAAGACAGCATCACTCGGCATGTGAAAAAATTCTCAGTCAACCAATTACGATCCACAATTGAACAAGCTATCCATAGAATGCAGATTTTACATCTGGAAGAAAGGAACCATGTCCAGCAATTTCCCTTTCCTTCATTTCTCTTAAGATCCTTATTATTGAATATTTGAATAAAATGTGTTACAAATGTGTATTTTGAGTCTTTTCAACATACTCTTGTCTCTCTTGTCATCTCATACTCTTGTCCGTCTCCCCATGTCTTGAATAGTATGTTCAACAATTTTGAAGCCTTTATACTGAGTTGTTAGATGCATGCAGAGTTAAGAGTAGGAATGTTTTAATTTTGATCACCTTGCAGATGACTAGGATGAGATTGTATTCTAAAATAGTAATGTAAAGTGATCGGTTGTCTTCTAAAATGTAAATCCGGTTCATACTATTCAAGATATAAACTTTTAACTGGTGAAGAACGAAAAAATCCAGAACATATTTTAAGAACAATATGATGAATAGGGTTCAATTTTTTTTAGAATGTTTTCATAGCTGAGCCATAAATTACAAAAGCGATAATTTACTTTCAGAAGGATGATACCTCTATAACGTTCAGCACTGAAAGTCTTCAGCTCTCCAAGATGTATTAGAAAGAATCTTGCAATATATTTAAAGTCCTTTCACATTTTCTTCCTAATAAAGTTTGGTGAGATTGAAGAGTCAGCTTTTTATCGAAAATGATTGCTAAGAAACGAATTTCACTAAGGAAAGAAATTTTTATGACTGTCTAACATAATTTCAGTATCTGGATGAAGATTTCTCTTCTGACAAAATTGCACTCCTGGCAAATATTGCTTTTGCCATTGAGAAAGTGAAACCATTTAAACTGTCCATTGTTTAATTTTGTTCACTGCAGTTTGCAATTGTCTTTCAATAAAATACATATGATTTCCCATACAAGATATGTATAGATGGTCTATTGAACCAAATATATGGTCTATTGAAAAAAAATATTGAACCAAATTCAATCAGGGATTGATCATATTCCATCTATATTTTCAGAAACTTTCAAGTGCAATAATTCAAAACGTAATAACTTAAATATGATATATAATTTTGGGTCAAATTTCTATTTCAATCGGTTGTGAAACAGGCGCATAAAACTCAAATTTGATTCTCTGATACCATCAACCGCACGCTTGGCATCAATCGCCAAATAATGCGCCTAAGATATATAATTAACACACAATAGATTCAGTAAAAATGCTACATTCACGCAAAAGGTTACAATTCCATAATTGTTGTACTCCAAGCAAATGCTAGAAGTTTTCTGGAACAAACCTTTATCAGAGAATATGCGAGAAAGTTTAGGAGAGATCACTCTCGCTGGTTTAGTTGGATTTTCCTCACCTATTAATTCTGATTAGAATTTTACTCACTTTAAAAAATTCGTCTAGTACTTGCATAACTAAAGCTTTTCATGTCGGCTCGAAATGATCCTTCAGCAAAGTCCAGGTTTTCATTGCACTTTGTAAACTTCGTTTTATTAACCTGTGTTGTTTCGTGAACCCACAGTGAATAATTGCTAATGCACGGCCTTCTCACTGCTTCAGCACAAATTTCTCACTTTTCGTTGTGAATTCCTCCAGGTGTGATTCCATTCCTTCCATTATTGACCAACACCCATGGGCTATCATTAGAAACTCGTGTTTTCTTTACATCCACTACAGTTGGATTTTTGAACAATGGAAACAGCATTTTTCCAGAAAGTTGGTTCCCTCTAACAATTTCCATTTCTAAACTCTTAAAGATCAAAAAATTTCACTGCTACCTTCGTTACAATGTTCGGATGATTCATGGCAACAGGAAAAAGTAAGCGAAGTCCTTTATGTTAAATTCGAATATGAAAACGTCTGTGTCAATAACCATTTGCAATTTATTTCAAATAAAACTCATTACTTTCTGGTGAACACCATTTTATTTTCATGCATTTTTTTAATATTTTTTTTTGTGCCCTTCAGGTAGACTGTTGCAGATTAGGACACCTCTCATAATTGGATGCCACGTCTAAGTCACAGAATCGTTCTTACACAATCCACGTTCAGATACAAAAAAGAATTAACAAAAACTTTCTACTCGACAGATTCGCCATCTATCGGCGTGAAGCTATAACACCACTGATGGAAGAAATTTCAACAAAGTCCAGTGGATATAGGGCTCCGAAAACGCAATCAAGTATTAAAAAAATATCATCATTATTGATGAAACCTAAAATAAGAATCATTACTTAGACATCAACAAAAAAAAAAAAATTAGCAAATCAGTTAAAGAAAGAATGAAAAACTAAGAACCAACTAACAAAACTGAAATACAAGACGCATGTCTTTATTACATGCGTCTGTACGACGTTTCAACGAATCAAAAACCTTGAATACAGATCATGATATCATGCATACAGTGAGTAGAAATAATTTGAATGAATAAAAGAATCCAAATTTTTAATACATTGCATCTGCAAGAAGTGATCGATCGGGGAGCACAATATTGAGTAGTAGAAAGTACCACTTTAAATGGAGTACATTACTGTACCACTTTTAATATAAGAGAAACTTCAATAACAATTTTTTCGGCTTTTACCCTCTTCAATCCTCAGAACGGGGTTTACCACGATCAAGAAGGTGGCTCCCCAATCCCGAGCTGTTAGTCTCTCTCTCTCTCTCTCTCTCTCTCTCTCTATCTCTATAACATACGTTGCCCTTTGCAACTCGCTCGGGATGCTTAATTTTTGGTAGCAGGGACTGCATTCTCGCAGACCCTCTCATTGAACAGTCAGACTTACACAAAACCCACTAATATGGCGAGAAGATATTGCATGGTTATCACTTTTTACTTGTAATCCTGCTTTTTTAAAGTCTTGTTAAAATTGAATAGATATGGAATGTACAATTTCTAAAATACCGAACCAGGATCTTTTCTTTGTGTTGTTTTCTTTAAAATATCTATATATTTTTAAAAAATGAATCTATTAATCGTAATTTGAACTCTGCAATAGAATTTATTTCATAAAAGGGTATTCGAGCCGCAGATGGTTGTGTGTGTGTGTGTATGTGTGTGTGTGTGTATGTGTGTGTGTGTGTGTGTGTGTGCGTGCTTCATAGCATGCTCTCATGAGACCAATTCTTTTTTAAAATTTCATCATATTTGACGGCACCTTTGGTGGCAGATTAGAATCATTGATGTGGTCTTAACATTAGCAGAGCCAGGAAGTTCTGATTTAGCTGGTGGTGTCCTGGCTGGCAGATAAAAGAATGAAAACGATGTTAGGGCGGATAAGCAGAGGACCACTTCGCAATGCAATATTTCGGAATTTTAAAGTGTATATATATATATTTTTTTATTTCGGTATTAAAATCATGAAATAAAAAGTAGTCAGTGATGAAACCATGCTTATTTTCAATTAGTACTCTTTCTTCTTTTTTTTTATTACTGTCCCAGATTGCATAGTAATTCTCTCAGTTTTACGATGAATAACGAAGATAATGTACATTTTAGTAAAGTGTTATAAATTAAGGGGGGGGGGGAAATGGTTGAACTTAGCAAATTTGCTCTTGATGCTTGAATTTAAAGCAATAAAGAAGAAATTTTTTGAATCTGGGAGAAAAACTATGTAATTGTTTTTGTATGTAGCTAGAAAACAAATTCAATATTCATAAAGAGCTAAAAGTTAAATTAAGAACGTAAATAAGAATTCCAAGATATAAAAAAAACTAAATAAAATCTATAATATAAATGCTGAACAAAACCATTTAGCTGTCATTTTATTTTAATTAGAAGTTATGAAAGCACTAATATTTTTCATGCACATATTGTACATATCTCATTACAAATAAAATCTTAAATGGTGCATGCCCTAAATCAAGCATATAAAAAGAAAAACCTCATATATGTAAGATTTTATAATACTTTTTAGCCAGGATTTTCAATTTACTTCAAGCCCGATAAATTATTTAGTTAAAAAAAAATTTCAATGTTTGATAAACAGCTAGATTTTGAATTTCTAACTAAGTTATTTGCAAAGTGTCTTGTAGACGATCAACAAATTAAAAAAAAAAATTAAATTGTGGTTGCTTTTGTACCTTTTTGTAACCACTTTTTAAAAAAACTATCATTAAGGGATGTTTTAAATTTGTCAAGAGTACCATAAAAGATCATGGTAGACTTTTAAAGGAGGCGTCAGGCACACATCTTAAGAATCTCAATTTCACCATCAAGGTCTTTCTGCCTTATTGCAGAGCTCGCAAATAAATAAAGGACAAAATGATATTCTACTTAGGATGAAGAATTTAATCTTGGATTTTTTTTTCTGTCTTTCATTGCTTAATGAAATATTCGATTATTTTTTCCAATTTGGAATAAAGGTTTTTCAAGGAAATGGACCTCCTTTTTCAGTTGCTATCCTAGAATCCCAGTTTGACTTGAGAAAGGAGTTAAATTGCACTATACAGTTGAAGAGACCTTGATTGACCATTGTGTAAATATTGTCAAGCGACTGTTTATTTTTCTTCTGCAATCTTCAACAATATCAGATGAAAAGGATATAAATGTTCTGGATCTCCTTTTCTTTGGCAGCTTGCCTGGATTATATCTTTTTTTGCAGATTGTAATAAAAAGAAATAATAATTCTAATTAAAGAATTTATTCTCTTTAAAGTGTCGTGAAAAGTTTAGATAAGACGTTTCGTTTGTCCTTTGCTTGATATATGATATGGCGCTACAAAAATATGTTGATACAAAACAAATTACTGAATTCTTGCAAAATACTACTAGTGCTGGGTACTAAAAAATTTATTTTACCATTTTATATCATGTAGCAAAGATTTTTCCTACATTGTAAAACTACTAGAAATAGCCGAACCGAAATGTTTTATTTCTGAGCATTTTGTAAATGAATTCACAAGCAAGAAAAACTTCTGACTTTAGACTACTAAAATCCATTCGTTTCCTAAAACATGGAATTTTTTTTATTGATTGTATTTATTTTTTTCATAATTCATGCCCTGCTCATTTCCAAATTTATTATCGCAAAACTCCAAACCATTACTATTTGGAGGATATACATTTCAGGCCATCGGAAATTGACTGATACAATAAAAAAATTAGTTCAATAAAAGGCCGCTAAATAAAATATGGCGCTGCGATAGGTTTAAGTGAATGAATGTGAAACATAACGCCAACAGTAAAGGATAGAATACATGGCATCTTAATAAACTCCTTTAATTTATGCTAGCTAGATGAAATTTCAAATATTCGACATCGTGAGCTGCACTCGAGAACAAAATTTGCATAATAGTCTAACAAATGGTAGTTCGTAACAGATAAAAAAAAACTGGGCGCACATTTTTCGAATATTCTTCTCAATAAGGCGAGTACATTACAATTTTCTGTGTTATGCAACGTTTCTTACGATCTAATATAATATAAAGACGTTAGCATTTAACTCCTTTCATTGAACAACAAGGTAATATATTTATATCGACAAGGCAATAGGCGCATTTTTGCCAATTTTTGGTAAACCGACTATGCGTGAGTGTCGAAGATGTTAAGTCAACAGATTTTCAGACTTCTGATTGAAATGGCGTTCAAACTTTTAATTTGCGCTACTTTTGGCAATATATCCGACAAGGTATATGAGATATCGCACTATACCGACATTTTTTGGACAGTCGACAATAAACTGGATGCGAAGAATTTCAGACATTTGATTCAGATGCCGTTCGTCAAGCTTGTAATCTGCACTACTTTTGGCAATATAACCGACAAGGCGACATGCGAAGAAGATATCGCCTTTTATCAAAAAATTTTGATCGTTCGATTAAGAATTCAATACGATGGATGTCAGCAACGTTAAATCCGCAAATCTCCAGTATCCGATTTAAATGTTGTTCATTCAGCTTACAATTTCTACTTTATTTAACAGAACAATCAATAAACTCGCAACTGACAAAGACATCGCCTTTTTGTTAACTGTTCTGTGTCTTTCTTAGGTTATGAAGTGTTATTATAGGTTATGAAAAAAAAAATTTTTGTCATCGTGCATTTCAATTACCTGAGAATGGAATTATTATTCGATTGCATTTAGTATTACAACTATGTAATCAAAAAATACATTTTATAAAATTTTCTTTTTTATTCTTTTTCTTTCAGATTCTTATTGCGGCAAAATTTGTATAATTTCATTTTTTGATAAAATAGTTATTCATAAAAATTTATTTCTAATACATTAACCCCTTGAGATACGAATCTACTTAATTTCCTAATTAGATGGAACATTTTATTTTAGATAATCATTATTATTTTAATCCCTTGAATATTATAAAAGCATGTGAGGTATTGATGCGCTTTTAAGTTATTTTTACACTTTAAATTATTTAATATTTTCATATAATTGCAGATTAAAAATTTAGTAATTCGATGCACGATTCAGATTCGTCATTGTGTGCGGAGGAGTTAAGAAAAACCAATGCATGAAACTGAGAGGATAAAACTCTTATTTGGAAAGAATATTACCTTGCAATAACTTCGAGGGAAAAAAGTATTTAACTACAAGAGCACGTGTCTGAAAAGGAAGATAGGGTAGTTCATATTCAAGATCTAATTGCTTTTTAATAAAATGCAATAGTTTTTTAATCTTAAATATATAGTAGAAAATAAATACATGCGAAACCTAGTGTCTAAGTAGTCAAAAGTACATTTTTCATTTTTTGCATAAAATAGTAAATTTATGCATATATTTATAAAATATTTTCACTGACCTTCTTAAGAAAAACATCTTTGTAATTTTTCCGCATTCTACAGGGTGGTTATAATTAAAGTTATACTTTGAAATAGTCATAAAGGGAAAACTATTGGTTCAAATGTTATCAACTTAGTAATAGTTTAAAGGAGGAAATGGAAATTTCTTTTCCGCCCAAAAGTTCAATACCAGGTGGGAAATGGCGCTGTATGCAGTATTGTCAAACAAAAGAGGACATGAAGACATAGGTTTAAAATCTGTTTAATGATTTCTGAAACGTGTTGCAAAGCATGTTCAACGTGGCGTCCACCATTTTCTGAAAGCAAGTTAAATCTATTTACTGCATTATCAACAGCAGTTTTAGCATATCGGAAAGAATGTTATAAACATGTCGGTTTATTGCATCTTTCAGTTCCGCCAAAGTGCTTAGATTATCACCATAAACAATACTTTTTGAGATGATACACATTGAACATGCTTTGTAACGTGTTTCAGAATTGATTAAACACATTTTAACCTATGTTTTATTTCCTATTTTGTTTAGCAATACTGCGTACAGCGCCATTTTTTCACTGGTGAGGGGGGGGGGAATTCCTATGACCTTCTTCCAATTATTACCAAGTTTGATTAAATTTGGACCAGTAGTCTTCGTTTTATGGCCATTTTAAAGTAGAACTTTAATTATGACTATCCTATATATAGTTCATTCATTTCACATAACATTATTCTGGCGCAATCTGTATTTCTATCTGTATACTACTATCTTCAATGAAATATAATTATATTTTTTTTTCCAAAGTTAGGTCTCAATACGCGTAAATGTTAAGGGTCTCATTAAAAAAATAGACTTAAATATTGACAACCATTTTATGATCAATAAATCTGAGAACATTTTTTTTACAAATATCTTTGTAAATTTTTAGCAATGAAAGAAAGAGTCAAATCTAAATTTAAAAAAGCTGAATGATACTTAATTTCCTTTAATTAAACGTCCCCTCTCCCTCGTTGGCAAATATCCGCCGACGCTTCAAGACGGAACTCGTGGTTGGTTGGGGTGCACAGTTTTTAGTAGAACTCGTGGCTGCTTTGGATGCATTATTTTTAGTAGAATTCGTGGCTGCTTGGGATGCAAAATTTTTAGTAGAATTCGTGGCTGCTTGGGATGCAAAATTTTTAGTAGAATTCGTGGCTGCTTGGGATGCAAAATTTTTAGTAGAATTCGTGGCTGCTTGGGATGCAAAATTTTTAGTAGAATTCGTGGCTGCTTGGGATGCAAAATTTTTAGTAGAATTCGTGGCTGCTTGGGATGCACAATTTTTGGTAGAACTCGTGGCTGCTTGGGAAGCACAATTTTTGGTATTAGGAACTGATCTCGTGGATGCTTGGGGTGCACAATTTTCGGTAGTCGGTACTGTAATCATCGTTTCTTTTGGCACACAATTTTTAGTAGTAGAGACTGCATTCGCACAGATTCTTTCATACGAATGAGAACTTTCTCAAAGCTCACTAATATGGCGGGAGGACATCGCATTATTATTATATCTTGATTGAAGTCCCACTGATTCTTTAATAAAATTTCACAGATACGGTATGTGGAGTTTCTAAGATACCGACCCAAACCAGTACCTTTTGTTTGTGCTATTTACATTAAGATGTCTAAGTATTTTTTTTTTCAAATCACATCTGGCAGGAGAAATTTAAGATGCGAAATAGACATAATAGACTGTCTTTTTATCAACTGGCAAACTCATTAGGATTCGGGAAATCTAAACAAGCTTCATACTTGTAAGCCTATCATAAGAAATTGGCCTTCCTTAAATAATCAAAAATATAACAGTTTTAACTCGATATAGAATCGGCCACACTATATTCACATATAAACACTTGTTATTTAATTATCAATTGTAGGTGTATCCACAATGTAACTGTGAAGCAGCAGTTTATCATATTCTAATTGAATGTTCATATTTTAATGCTCAGAGTGTTTGTTTTACTTCAAAATAACAGTAGAGACTTTGCCGTTATTGCTTGGTAGGAACTCAAATGAGAACTTTTTTGTCTTCTTAAAATCGATCTGATTTTACTTATTAATTTGGACTCTATATTATGGCTTCGTTGTGACATTTTGCAATTTATCATTATTTTACGAAAGATTATTTTAATACAAACTGTTTTTGTCAAACTTTGAATTAGCTTGTTTGGCACAGTATGCCCGTCATATTGATTCTTGCGCTATAAAACATTAAATCAAACTTAGGGGATAACGGTCTTTGTTGTCAAAAATCACATTTTCATCCTATTTCAATAAATCAATTAAATAAAACCAAACATCAGTGTAATGAGGAATAGTTTAATAAGTTTGCAATGTTCTCGAAATTTTAAATTTTTTCAAATAAAAATTAAATTGCATTTTAAAATTAAAATGCACTGTTATTGTCATATATTAATGACACTAGTTTTGGTAAACCTTAAGATATAACTGCTTCTTTAATACAAAGTAAATTTGATATTAAAATCTGAGATAATTTCAGGAATTATTAAACATCGTAAGAGTAATGCAATAAAAACAGGTTCTGACAATTTGAAAAGACAATACAATCACAATCCATAATCACTTATACAAAATAATACATTTAATACACAATCACTTATACAAAACACTACACTTACAATTGCACATATTTAGTCAATATTTATATTTACAAGCTTAACATAAATAATCTCGCGGTCGTCAAGTTCCACACTCTTACAGTCTTGATACTAGCATCGTACTGCCGCACTCTTGAATTGCTGGCTGGCTGGCTTTATTTGACACGGTTACAACATTGGATTTTGGAATATGGATAGCCAAGATTTTATTTATAAGAAATAATATTTAAAAAATTGTAAAATGTTTTTCAAATTTAACTATCCTCCTTCGTCACTTTCCATTGAAAAAGGCCATTTTTCAAAATTAGACTGTGCATCTAGTTGTATCGAATTGAACGAAATGTTTAAATACCCATACAGAAGTTTTAAGATGTTTATCCTTTACTGCAACTAAGCTTTGCTGGAAATTTTTTATCGCAATTTCCAGAATCGCCTGGAATTAAGCATTTTTACACTTAAAAGCTACTAGAATAAGTGATACTAGAAATTTAAAATTAAATTCATTTCAAATAGAAAATTAAAATTTCATTAATTTTACAGATTCTATCTTTGCAGCTAATAGAGATGAAAGTCTCTTTAGGAGCGTGTGCTAACATTGACTTACAAGGGCTCAATTTCTTGGTGCACTTTCAAACATAAATGCGTTAGTCTGTTTAGTACAGAGGAAGAGTCTGAATAATTAGCTAATTATCTTACGTTCATTTGAATTGGCAATAAAGACATTTTTGAATTTTTATTTCATTTCCTGTACTCGAGAAACAATTTTTGATCAATAATATCTGCCGTATCCGATTTACTGAAATTATTAAAAAAAGTACAGAAAATAAAAAAAAATTGATTTTCCATGCATGCATATAGTTAAATGTAAATATTTCTAAATGGTTAATGTTTGGTTCTGATAAGATAATGCACACCCTGGGAAAAAAAATGCTTTATAATTTCTTGCAAACGAAGCAGAAAAGGATAAAGTTTAGAATCGTAATATACAAGGTGATCAAAATTAAAACAGCCCTATTCTAATCTCTCTATACAGCGAACTATTCAGAGTAAAGATTAAAAAATTGTTGAACATACTATTCAAGACATGGGAAGATGGATTACGCGAAAAAAAATTAGCTCCAGAAACACCGATAGACAATGCTGCAACATAGAAAACATGCTAAAAAAGCTCAAATAATCACACACAAAAAACATGAGGTATGGAATTTTGCCCTTCTTATTTCTATTGCTGATATTAAAAATTTAAGATAAAATAGTGAAAAGACTGAAACTGTCATTGTAACTGAGAATTTAAGCAAAGGACCAGAAGGTAATCAAAACGTGCTCGAAAATGTTGTTGTACCCCAATTACAACAGCGCCAATACCTCATTGAAAGATGAAGTGCCTCCACACATTGGACACTGTGTACAACAGTTTCTTCGGCAACATTTTACTAATGATAGTTTAATTAGTGGTGCATTTCCGGTAACTTAATCATCTCGTTCTACATATCTAATCCCTCTGATATTTAGCTTTGGGATCTTAAAAAAGAAATCCTGCTTATCGAGGACGTTAGGTAACCTCTGCCCATTTGAAAGATAGCATCACTCGGTATGTGAAAAACATCTCAGTCAATCAATTACGATCCACAGTCAAACAAGCTATCCATAGAATGCAGATTTTACATCTGGAAGAAAGGAGCCATGTCCAGCAATTTCCCTTTCCTTTATTTCTCTTAAGATCCTTATCATAGAATATTTGAATAAAATGTGTTACAAATGTGTATTTTGAGTCAACATATTTTTGTCGTACAGCGCCATCTATCGGTGTTTCTCGAACTAATTTCTTTTTTCGAATAATCCATCTCCCCATGTCTTGAAGAGTATGTTCAACAATTTTGAAGCCTTTACACTGAATAGTTCGCTGTATAGAGAGCTTAGAGAGCTGAGAGTAGGATTGTTTTAATTTTCATCAACTCGCAGATAACTAGAATGAGATTGTATTCTAAAAGTAATGTAAAGTGATCGTTTGTCTTCTAAAGTGTAAATCCGGTCCATAATATTCAACATATAAACTATTAGCTCGGGAAGAGCGAAAGACAAAAGCGATAATTTACTTTCAGAAGGATGATACCTCTATAAATTTCAGCACTGAATGTCTTCAGCTCACCAAGATATATTAGAAAGATCTTTCAGAATATTTAATTAAACATTTTTTCATAATAAAGTTTGGTGAGATTGAAGAGTCAGCTTTTTATCGAAAATGATTGCTAAGAAACGAATTTCACTACGGAAAGAAATTTTTATGACCGTCTAACATAATTTCAGTATCTGTATGAAGATTTCTCTTCTGACAAAAATGCACTCCCGGGAAAAGTTGCTTTTGCCATTGAGAATGTGAAATCCTTTTAAACTGTCCATTGTTTTATTTTGATCACTGAAGTTTGTAACTGTCTTTCTATAAAATGCATATGATTTCCAATACAAGATATGTATAGATCATCTACATAAAAGTACTCTTTGGCACAGGGTGGAAACTGTTTTAAAATGTTGAGTAAAATGATTCATTAAAATTTCAAAGAAATGAATTTCAAGTTTCATCACCATTGATATTTTTATCTCGCGGATTGAAAAGTGAAATATATTGTATTCATTGGGCTTAATGTATTCATAAGGTACCAACAAGTCATGAGAGGAACCAATCGATTTCCCTTC
This sequence comes from Argiope bruennichi, assembly GCF_947563725.1. Lineage (NCBI taxonomy): Eukaryota > Metazoa > Arthropoda > Arachnida > Araneae > Araneidae > Argiope > Argiope bruennichi. The sequence continues at coordinate 14,200,582 of NC_079155.1, forward strand.
TTTATTCGATGTAAATGTAAAATCTAAAAGATTGAATTAGATTGAAATATTGTAAGTAGCCAAAAAAAAAAAAAGAGAGTCGTGGATTTTTATCAAAACAAAATCACAAAATAGCAATTCCCCACATTGATTTTAAGTGGCCAAAAGTTAAGCTGCCTGACCCAACAACTCCATAAGAAGTGTAAAGAAGAACACACATCTACTGATGGTCAGAAAACCCCAGAAACAAATTTTCAGCCTCAGGAAAGCCATTCTCCCATCCTCTTAATTTGGTCTTAAAGAGAAAGGGAGAAATTTGTGAATAAGTTAAAAAGTGAACGGTTATTCTTAGAATTACAGAATCACTGAAATCATTCGACACCACATATGGCAGTAATTGCTACTATTCACAATCAAATGTTTATAAGTGTGATGTCACTCCCTGCTTAAATTGTATTAGTTACTTCATGACGTTCCAATAACAACGACTTTCAACTTGACAATGTCCCATAAAGATAATTTCTTTTTGTTCGTGAAGTGACGTACTATTTGCCTTCGATTCCGGGCTCCATCTATTGACAGAATATAGAACTAAAGTTAAGAAAAAATGACACTATTTAAATTTCATTTCTTTTCAAATGAAATTAATTAATTTCTTTTTTTATTTATTGGAGAAATAACTGTCCCCAATAAATAAATTAAATAAATGAGTTTGAAAATAATTAAAAATTGCTTAAATAGATAAATTAAGATTATCACACTTTACAGAAATTAAAAAGTAAGTGATAAATACAATTAATAAATTTTATTAATAATAATAATTAATAATTTTTAGATAGATGTACGATTGAAATAACAATTACTGAACAAATATTTAAAAATAATAATAGTAAAATATTTCTAATTCAAAAAATAGTGGGTCATGCAAACCTTACTCAGGTACAGGAAATATTTACGACATTTTTCTATCTTTCATTATCTCATTTTCTTCTATCTTTGCCTTCTGCGATTTATCAGATATTTAAATTTTCAAAGCTTCAATAAAATGCCTAAGAACTAAAATTTCAGAGTTAGAAATCTCGAGGGGATTTGCAAGATTAACCGCTCATGTATTAAAATCAAAGAAATCCTTTTATACTCTATGCAATTTTTCTACAATATTTCTCTACATCCTTAAAAGTTTGTAATCTAACAGTAGCTCCATTAATTCGATAATATATGTATCCCGTCCCATTTTTACGCAAAACAGCCTATGTAACGAAATAAATTGAATTGCACATTATTAAATTAGATGCATTTGTAACTTGGGAGCTTGCATCTAAATTGTCATTACCGAAAGCTTTAGTTTTCACAAGAATCTTTTGAATCCTCTTCATAAACAAACTCGTTAAAAATTACATTAAACTTCAATTTAGTTTGTTCTATTGTATCACATTTGAATGGAGATCGTTGAAAGTATTTGTAAAGCTGTTTTAGTTTTAGTACTCTGAGTCTTGTAGTGTGTATTCAAAATATACACTAAAAGATTCCCTTAATCTCCATTACTTGCTGAATATTTTACCCTCTAGTCACTCGAGCTAACATAATATCACGCCGCGCTTAACACATAAATCTTATTTATTTCTAAATTGCATATGTGTTCCTACAGAAATATGGCAAACGCATAACGTACAAAAGCAATGCAATTTGCTTTTGTTCACTGTAAAACCCGAAGTTGGATTTTATTGTTAAATATATAACACACTCGGTTTTTTGCATAAGTAAAATTTATTAACGTCTCTACTCAAAAGCAATTTCCAATACCACTATCATCGACCGTAGCTTTCACACAGTCCATAGTGGTCAAATTGAAACGCTGAGAAACGCCATTTTGATCTGGTGCGTAATTGTATTTTTTTTTCGTAATTTATGCCCTGCGCATTTGCAAATTTTCTATGACAAAACTTCATGGCATTATCACAACGTTTATATAAAATCTTTCAGTTAAATGTACGTTCAGCATCAACTTTAAACGATTTAAACCATTCAAAAACTTGAGATTTTACTTTAAGAGAAAAGCAAGTCATCATTCTTGTAAAATCCTCTATGATTGATCCACCTTTATATTCTCGGACAATATTCTTGTACCCAGTAAAAAATGAAAAGAGACAACATACATCCATATATATCATCTACAGTGGTATGGTACTTTGTATTCCGTCAACAGTCGTCTAAACATGAAAGTCGTCTAAATTTAGGTAAATTATAACTTCCGCAATTTAATTTCTCATTTTTTTAAAAAAATTTCTGCAAACCATATATGACAAAAACTTCATGAATTTAAAACCAAATACTTAAGGTCCAATGGCAAAACCTTTTGTGCCAATACATAATATCTTCAAAGTAAGGATCGTTTCCTTCTTTTACTTTGAAGTTTCTGCATCTTTACAAACATCCTTAAAATCATATTTGAGTTTTAAAAATATAAACTATTGCATTTTTTAGCAAACAAATTTTTCTTCCAGTTTGGTGCAAGAACCATCAAATTATATTTGATCACTTAAAATTACATTTTGCTTTCTCAAGTAAAGAACAAATTAAGAAATTTCTTTTCAATTTCGGCGAGTGTATTAAAATATTCAATGCCATGCAATGTTTCTTTGGATTTAACGTCAAAGCCACCTATTCCTTCTATTGGACTTTTCAAACCATTGATAGTTAATAGGCACAGATTTACCTTCTACGTTTTTCAATTTACTAAATAAGTTTTCGTTATTACAGAATCTCTGCGGTATCAGCACTCCAGTTAAACTTAACAGTTACAATATTTACTCAAGTTTCAGTAATAAAAATTTCGTTTTCATCAAACAAATAATGCATCTTATTATATTCAATGGAAGAAACTTCCAAATTAAGACAATTAGAAGTTAAATAATTACAGTTTCTCTTTGCAATACATTTGTTTACAGATATAACAAAATCCTATTTCTCTTTTATATTTAGATTTATAAGAGTTTTACCTTTAAATTTATCAGGAAACATTATTTCGGTTTGTTGCATTTATGACTAGCAACAGAAGCACCAACAGTGTTATCATTTATTTCATTTTTACTCTTATCGTTTTTATTTTTTCGCATACGAAGTATAAAAAAAGTTCTGTAATCGTTTAAAAAAATTCAAATTCAATTTTTTGACAAATTTCCACGTTTTAGACCTACCTGAGTGTGAAAAACCCATTTTTGAAAAATGTCTAACTCTGTCAAATATAACTCAAATATGCTTTGAATTAAAAGGATGAACTTTGGTATACAGTCTTTACACCAAATTTACACAGATTTCTGTCAAATTTTGATGAAATCTGTCAGTTTAGTTGTTCGAATGCAAGTTAAAATGATAACTACAAACCAACAGAGATAGAATATGAAATTTCTAGCTCTCTAGTTAATATATATATATATATATATATATATATATATATATATATATATATATATATATTAGTGTACACATCTATCAAATATTGAACCAAATTCAATCAGGGATTGATCATATTCCATCTATATTTTCAGAAACTTTCAAGTGCAATAATTCAAAACGTAATAACTTAAATATGATATATTATTTTGGGTCAAATTTCTATTTCAATCGGTTGTGAAACAGGCGCATAAAACTCAAATTTGATTCTCTGATACCATCAACCGCACGCTTGGCATTAATCGCCAAATAATGAGCCAAAGATATATTAATAACACACGATAGATTCAGTAAAAATGCTACATTCACGCAAAAGGTTACAATTCCACAATTATTGCACTCCAATCAAATGCTAGAAGTTTTCTGGAACAAACCTTTATCAGAGAATATGCGAGAAAGTTTAGGAGAGATCACTCTCGCTGGTTTAGTTGGATTTTCCTCACCTATTAATTCTGATTAGAATTTTACTCACTTTAAAAAATTCGTCTAGTACTTGCATAACTAAAGCTTTTCATGTCGGCTCGAAATGATCCTTCAGCAAAGTCCAGGTTTTCATTGCACTTTGTACACTTCATTTTATTAACCTGTGTCGTTTCGTGAACCCACAGTGAATAATTGCTAATGCACGGCCTTCTCACTGCTCCAGCACAAATTTCTCACTTTTCGTTGTGAATTCCTCCAGATGTGATTCGATTCTTCGATTATTGACCAACACCCATGGGCTATCATTAGAAACTCGTGTTTTCTTTACATCCACTACAGTTGGATTATTGAACAATGGAAACAGCATTTTTCCAGAAAGTTGGTTCACTCTAACAATTTCCATTTCTAAACTCTTAAAGATCAAAAAATTTCACTGCTACCTTCGTTACAATGTTCGGATGATTCATGGCAACAGGAAAAAGTAAGCGAAGTCCTTTATGTTAAATTCGAATATGAAAACGTCTGTGTCAATAACCATTTGCAATTCTTTTCAAATAAAACTCATTACTTTCTGGTGAACACCATTTTATTTTCATGCATTTTTTTAATATTTTTTTTTGTGCCCTTCAGGTAGATTGTTGCAGATTAGGACACCTCTCATAATTGGATGCCACGTCTAAGTCACAGAATCGTTCTTACACAATCCACGTTCAGATACAAAAAAGAATTAACAAAAACTTTCTACTCGACAGATACGCCACCTATCGGCGTGAAGCTGTAACACCATTGATGGAAGAAATTTCAACAAAGTCCAGTGGATATAGGGCTCCGAAAACGCAATCAAGTATTAAAAAAAATATCATCATTATTGATGAAACCTAAAATAAGAATCATTACTTAGACATCAACAAAAAAAAATTAGCAAATCAGTTAAAGAAAGAATGAAAAACTAAGAACCAACTAACAAAACTGAAATACAAGACGCATGTCTTTATTACATGCGTCTGTACGACGTTTCAACGAATCAAAAACCTTGAATACAGATCATGATATCATGCATACAGTGAGTAGAAATAATTTGAATGAATAAAAGAATCCAAATTTTTAATACATTGCATCTGCAAGAAGTGATCGATCGGGGAGCACAATATTGAGTAGTAGAAAGTGCCACTTTAAATGGAGTACATTACTGTACCACTTTTAATATAAGAGAAACTTCAATAACAATTTTTTCGGCTTTTACCCTCTTCAATCCTCGCTACGGGGTTTACCACGATCAAGAAGGTGGCTCCCCAATCCCGAGCGGTTAGTCTCTCTCTCTATCTCTATAACATACGTTGCCCTTTGCAACTCGCTCGGGATGCCTAATTTTTGGTAGCAGGGACTGCACTCTCGCAGACCCTCTCATTGAACAGTCAGACTTACACAAAACCCACTAATATGGCGAGAAGACATTGCATGGTTATCACTTTTTACTTGTAATCCTGCTTTTTTAAAGTCTTGTTAAAATTGAATAGATATGGAATGTACAATTTCTAAAATACCGAACCAGGATCTTTACTTTGTGTTGTTTTCTTTAAAATATCTATATATTTTTTTAAAAAAAGAATCTATTAAGCGTAATTTGAACTCTGCAATAGAATTTATTTCATAAAAGGGTATTCGAGCCGCAGATGGGTTTTGTGTGTGTGTGTGTGTGTGTGTGTGTGTGTGTGTGTGTGTGTGTGTGTGTGTGTGTGTGTGTGTGTGTGTGTGTGTGTGTGTGTGTGTGTGTGTGTGTGTGTGTGCTTCATAGCATGCTCTCATGAGACCAATTCTTTTTTAAAATTTCATCATATTTGACGGCACCTTTGGTGGCAGATTAGAATCATTGATGTGGTCTTAATATTAGCAGAGCCAGGAAGTTTTGATTAACTGGTGGTGTCCCGGCTGGGAGGTAAAAGAATGAAAACGATGTTAGGGCGGATAAGCAGAGGACCACTTCGCAATGCAATATTTCGGAATTATAAAGTATATATATATATTTTTTTTTTATTTCGGTATTAAAATCATGAAATAAAAAGAAGTCAGTGATGAAACCATGCTTATTTTCAATTAGTACTCTTTCTTCTTTTTTTTTATTACTGTCCCAGATTGCATAGTAATTCTCTCAGTTTTACGATGAATAACGAAGATAATGTACATTTTAGTAAAGTGTTATAAATTAAGGGGAAAAAAATGGTTGAAAGCAAATTTGCTCTTGATGCTTGAATTTAAAGCAATAAAGAACAAATTTTTTGAATCTGGAAGAAAAACTATGTAATTGTTTTTGTATGTAGCTAGAAAACAAATTCAATATTCATAAAGAGCTAAAAGTTAAATTAAGAACGTAAATAAGAATTCCAAGATATAAAAAAAACTAAATAAAATCTATAATATAAATGCTGAACAAAACCATTTAGCTGTCATTTTATTTTAATTAGAAGTTATGAAAGCATGCCCTAAATCAAGCACATAAAAAGAAAAACCTCATATATGTAAGCTTTTATAATACTTTTTAGTAAGGATTTTCAATTTACTTCAAGCCCGATAAATTATTTAGTTTAAAAAAAATTTCAATGTTTGATAAACCGCTAGATTTTGAATTTCTAACTAAGTTATTTGCAAAGTGTCTTGCAGATGATCAACAAATTTTTAAAAAAATTAAATTGTGGTTGCTTTTGTACCATTTTGTAACCATTTTTAAAAAAAACTATCATTAAGGGATGTTTTAAATTTGGTAAGAGTACCATAAAAGATCATGGTAGACTTTTAAAGGAGGCGTCAGGCACACATCTTAAGAATCTCAATTTCACCATCAGGTCTTTCTGCCTTATTGCGGAGCTCGCAAATAAATAAAGGACAAAATGATATTCTACTTAGGATGAAGAATTTAATCTTGGATTTTTTTCTGTCTTTCATTGCTTAATGAAATATTCGATTATTTTTTCCAATTTGGAATAAAGGTTTTTCAAGGAAATGGACCTCCTTTTTCAGTTGCTATCCTAGAATCCCAGTTTGACTTGAGAAAGGAGTTAAATTGCACTATACAGTTGAAGTGACCTTGATTGACCATTGTGTAAATATTGTCAAGCTACTGTTTATTTTTCTTCTGCAATCTTCAACAATATCAGATGAAAAGGATATAAATGTTCTGGATCTCCTTTTCTTTGGCAGCTTGCCTGGATTATATCTTTTTTTTCAGATTGTAATAAAAAGATATAATAATTCTAATTAAATAATTTATTCTCTTTAAAGTGTCGTGAAAAGTTTAGATAAGACGTTTCGTTTGGCCTTTTCTTGATATATGATATGGCGGTACAAAAATATGTTGATACAAAACAAATTACTGAATTCTTGCAAAATACTACTAGTGCTGGGTACTAAAAAATTTATTTTACCATTTTATATCATGTAGCAAAGATTTTTCCTACATTGTAAAATTACTAGAAATAGCCGAACCGAAATGTTTTATTTCTCAACATTTTGTAAATGAATTCACAAGCAAGAAAAACATCCGACTTTAGACTACTAAAATCCATTCGTTTCCTAAAACATGGGTTTTTTTTTTTATTGATTGTATTTAGTTTTTTTCATAATTCATGCCCTGCTCATTTCCAAATTTATTATCGCAAAACTCCAAACCATTATTAAGACACATACTTAAAATCGTACTATCCACTATATGTTCAGCATTAATATGAAAGATTTAAGCAAATCAAAGACTTGAGATTTCTCATTAAAAAAAAATCTTGTCACCATTCTGGTGAGATCGTCTGTGATTGACAAAAGTTTCTTGGGTCCGTCATAAGAATTAACAGGGAAGGGGCCACATACATCCATATGTATCAGGTATAGGCCTTGTGCTTCGTATTATGTCAATAGGTTTGAACGAAATTCGTCTAAATTTAGATAATTTACAATTCTGGCAATTCAATTTCTCATTTTTTAAAAAGATTTCGGCTAACCATATATTCTAAAAAAATGTTACTAGTTTTTATCAAATAGTTAACGTTCAGATGACTAAAGTTTTTGGATCAAAGCACGGTATCCTAGAATAAGGATCATTTCCTTCTTTTACATTTTAAGTTTCTCCATATTTATAAACAAGATGATTCAAATTGAAGTATCCTTGTTTGGGACGCCTTGACGGGAGAACTAGTCGACGTAACGCCTTACTATTTGGAGGATATACATTTCAGGCCATCGGAAATTGACTGATACAATAAAAAAATTAGTTCAATAAAAGGCCGCTAAGTAAAATATGGCGCTGCGATAGGTTTAAGTGAATGAATGTGAAACATAACGCCAACAGTAAAGGATAGAATACATGGCATCTTAATAAACTCCTTTATTGTATGCTATCTAGATGAAATTTCAAATATTCGACATCGTGAGCTTCACCCGAGAACAAAATTTGCATAATAGTCTAACAAATGGTAGTTCGTAATAGATAAAAAAAACTGGGCGTACATGTTTCGAATATTCTTCTCATTAAGGCGAGTACATTACAATTTTCTGTGTTATGCAACGTTTCTTACGATCTAATATAATATAAAGACGGTAGCATTTAACTCCTTTCATTGAACAACAAGGTAATATATTTATATCGACAAGGCAATAGGCGCATTTTTGCCAATTTTTGGTAAACCGACTATGCGTGAGTGTCGAAGATGTTAAGTCAACAGATTTTCAGACTTTTGATTGAAATGGCGTTCAAACTTTTAATTTGCGCTACTTTTGGCAATATATCCGACAAGGTGTATGAGACATCGCACTATACCGACATTTTTTGGACGGTCGACAATAAACTGGATGCGAAGATTTTCAGACATTTGATTCAGATGCCGTTCGTCAAGCTTGTAATCTGCACTACTTTTGGCAATATAACCGACAAGGCGACATGCGAAGAAGATATCGCCTTTTATCAAAAAATTTTGATCGTTCGATTAAGAATTCAATACGATGGATGTCAGCAACGTTAAATCCGCAAATCTCCAGTATCCGATTTAAATGTTGTTCATTCAGCTTACAATTTGTACTTTATTTAACAGAACAATCAATAAACTGGCAACTTATAAAGACATCGCCTTTTTGTTAACTGTTCTGTGTCTTTCGGCTAAAGTGTTATTATAGGTTATGTTAAAAAAAAAAAAATGTTGTCATCGTGCATTTCAATTACCTGAGAATGGAATTATCATTCGATTGCATTTAGTATTACAACTATGTAATCAAAAAATGCATTTTATAAAATTTTCTATTTCATTCTTTTTCTTTCAGATTTTTATTCCGGTAAAATTTATATAATTTCATTTCCTGATAAAATAGTTATTCATAAAAATTTATTTCTAATACATTAACCCCTTATTTTAATCCCTTGAATATTATAAAAGCATGTGAGGTATTGATGCGCTTTTAAGTTATTTTTACACTTTAAATTATTTAATATTTTCATATAATGGCAGATTAAAAATTTAGTAATTCGATGCACGATTCAGATTCGTCATTGTGTGCGGAGGAGTTAAAAAAACCAATGCATGAAACTGAGGGGATAAAACTCTTATTTGGAAAGAATATTACCTTGCAATAGCTTCGAGGGAAAAAAGTATTTAACTACAAGGGCACGTGTCTGAAAAGGAAGATAGGGTAGTTCATTTTCAAGATCTAATTGCTTTTTAATAAAGTGCAATAGTTTTTTAATCTTAAATATATAGTAGAAAATAAATACATGCAAAACCTATTGTCTAAGTAGTCAAAAGTACATTTTTCATTTTTTGCATAAAATAGTAAATTTATACATATATTTATAAAACATTTTCACCGACCTTCTTAAAAAAACATCTTTGTAATTTTTCCGCATTCTATATTGTTCGTATCCGCATTCTACAGGGTTGTTATAATTAAAGTTATACTTTGAAACAGTCATAAAGGGAAAACTATTGGTGCAAATGTTATCAAACTTAGCAATAGTTTAAAGGAGGAAATGGAAATTTCTTTTCCGCCCAAAAGTTCACCACCAGGTGGGAAATGGCGCTGTATGCAGTATTGTCAAACAAAATAGGACATGAAGACATAGGTTTAAAATCTGTTTAACGATTTCTGAAACGTGTTACAAAGCATGTTCAATGTGGCGTCCACCATTTTCTGAAAGCAAGTTAAATCTCTTTACTGCAATATCAACAGCAGTTTTAGCATATCAGGAAGAATGTTATAAACATGTCGGTTTATTGCATCTTTGAGTTCCGCCAAAGTGCTTAGATTATCACCATAAACAGTGCTTTTTGAGATGATACACATTGAACATGCTTTGTAACATGTTTCAGAAATGATTAAACACATTTAAACCTATGTTTTATTTCCTATTTTGTTTAGCAATACTGCATACAGCGCCATTTTTTCACTGGTGATGAGGGGGGGGGGAATTCCTATGACCTTCTTCCCATTATTACCAAGTTTGATTAAATTTGGACCAGTAGTTTTCCTTTTATGGCCATTTTAAAGTAGAACTTTAATTATGACTATCCTATATGTAGTTCATTCATTACACATAACATTATTCTGGCGCAATCTGTATTTCTATCTGTATACTACGATCTTGAATGAAATATAACTATATTTTTTTCCAAAATTAGGTATCAATGCGAGTAAATCGCGGTCGTCAAGTTTCACACGCTTACAGTCTTACTGCTAGCATCGTACTGCCGCACTTTTGATTGGCTGGCTAGCTTTATTTGACAGGGTTACAACATTGGATTTTGGAATTTGGATAGCCAAGATTTTATTTATAAGAAATAATATAAAAAAATTGTAAAATACTTTTAAAATTTAATTATCCTCCTTCGTCACTTTCCACTAAAAAAGGTCATTTTGTCAAAATTGGACAGAGCATCTAGTTGTATCGAATTGAACGAAATGTTTAAATAACATACAAAAGTTTTAAGATGTTTATCCTTTATTGCAACTAAGTTTTGCTGGAAACTTTTTATCGCAATTTCCAGAATCGCCTGTACACTTAATTTTTGTACATTTGTACACTTAAAAGCTACTGGGATAAGTGATACTGGAAATTTAAAATCAAATTCATTTCAAGAAGAAAATTAAAATTTGATTTGTTTTACAGATTCTATCTTTGCAGCTAATAGAGATGAAAGTTTCATTAGGAGCGTATACTAACATTGACTTATAAGGGCTCAATTTCTTGGTGCACTTTCAAACATAAATGCATTAGTCTGTTTAGTACAGAGGAAGAGTCTGAATTATTAGCTAAAATTGTAAAAGAGACTGTTTAAATTCAAAATGTATCAAAGATTTCAATATTGAATTTTCAGAACTACTTTGATAGATTGTGATAGCTAAATTGCAATTTATTATTTTCATTCTTATGTAGAAAAAAGCAGGACAAAGTATATTGATGTAAATTTTCAACTTTTAAGAAACTTAGTTTTAAAGGACTCTTTAAAAATACAATATGCTGATAATAAAAATAACAAGGCAAATATATTTACTAAACCTTTAAGGCGTATATTTTTTACCTTTTTTATGGACAGATATTTAGTATTCTGTAATTATTAAGTTCCGATGAGAATTTGTAAATTTTGATCTTCTTTCAAGCTATTGTTGTTGTTTTTTTATCTCCAGTTGTAATAAAATTGCATTTTTTCATCATTTTTGTTAGAAAACAATTTCCATGAGGGGCGGGGGGCACTTTTTGGAAATTAACTTTTTTAACTTCATAAAAATTGATTTTACTTCTTGTGCGCATGATATGTAATCTTTAAAGTCTGTGATTCTTTGAGACGTCATGCAAAAGCGTTTACTTAACAAGTATCTTGTGTTTCAGTTGTTTTTTTTTTTTTTTTAGTTAACTTTTCATTCATTCTTTCTATAGCTAATTTGCTTATGTTTTTAGTTAAAGCCGAGATAATGATCTCACGTTCATTTGAATTGACAATAAAGACATTTTTTAATTTTTATTTCATTTCCTGTACTCTAGGAACAATTGTTGATCAATAATATCTGCCGTATCTGATTTGCTGAAATTTTTTAAAAAGTCCAGAGAATAAAAATTTTTGATTTTCCATGCATGTATATAGTTAAATGGATATGGGGATATTTCTAGATGGTTAATGTTTGGTTCTGATAAGATAATGCGCACTTTGGTAAAAAAAAGGGCTTTTTAATCTCTTGCAAACTAAGCAGTAAAGGATGAAGTTTAGAATCGTAATATACAAGTTGATCAAAATTAAAGCACCCCTACTCTTAACTCTCTATACATCGAAATATTAAGTGTAATGGTTCTAAAATTGTTGAACATACTATTCAAGACATGGGAAGACGGATTACGAAAAAAACAAATTAGCTCCAGAAACACCGATAGACAGTGCTGCAATATAGAAAACATGCTAAAAAAGCTCAAATAATCACACACAAAAACATGCGGTATGGAATTTTCCCTTTCTTATTTCTATTGCTGATATTTAAAAAATGAAGATAGAAAAGTGAAAAGACTGAAACTGTCATTGTAACTGAGAATTTAAGCAAAGGACCAGAAGGTAATCAAAACGTGCTCGAAAATGTTGTTGTACCCCAAATACAACAACGCCAATACCTCTTTACAAGATGAAGTGCCTCCACGCATTGGACTCTGTGTACAACAGTTTCTTCGGCAACATTTTACTAATGATAGATTAATTAGTGGTGCATTTCCGGTAACTTAATCATCTCGTTCTACACATCATAATCCCTGTGATTTTTAGCTTTGGGATCTTAAAAAAGAAATCCTGCTTATCGAGGACGTTAGGTAACCTCGGCCGATTTGAAACACAGCATCACTCGGCATGTGAAAAACATCTGAGTCAACCAATTACGATCCACAGTTGAACAAGCAATCCATAGAAAGCAGATTTTACATCTGGAAGAAAGGAACCAAGTCCAGCAATTTCCCTTGCCTCCATTTCTCTTAAGATCCTTATTATTGAATGTTTGAATAAAATGTGTTACAAATGTGTATTTTGAGTCTTTTCAACATACTCTTGTCTCTCTTGTCATCTCATACTCTTGTCCGTCTCCCCATGTCTTGAATAGTATGTTCAACAATTTTGAAGCCTTTATACTGACTAGTTCGATGTATAGAGAGTTAAGAGTAGGAGTGTTTTAATTTTGATCACCTTGCAGATGACTAAGATGAGATTGTATTCCAAAATAGCAATGTAAAGTGATCGGTTGTCTTCTAAAATGGAAATCCGGTTCATAATATTCAATATATAAACGTTTAACTGGGGAAGAACGAAAATCTGCAGAACAAATTTTAAGAGCAGTATGATGAACAGGGTCCAATTTTTTTTTAGTATGCGTTTCCTAGCTTAGCCATAGATTACAAAAGCGATAATTTACTTTCAGAAGGATGATACCTCTATAAATTCAGCAATGAAGGTCTTCAGCTCACCAAGATATATTAGAAAGATCTTTCAGAATATTTAAAGCCCTCTCACATTTTTTCATAATAAAGTTTGGTGAGATTGAAGAGTCAGCTTTTTATCGAAAATAATTGCTAAGAAACGAATTTTACTACGGAAAGAAATTTTTATGACCGTCTAACATAATTTCAGTATCTGGATGAAGATTTCTCTTCTGACAAAAATGCACTCCCGGGAAAAGTTGCTTTTGCCATTGAGAATGTGAAATCATTTTAAACTGTCCATTGTTTTATTTTGTTCACTGCAGTTTGTAACTGTCTTTCTATAAAGTACATATGATTGCGCTTACAAGATATGTATAGATCATCTACATAAAAGTACTCTTTGACACAGGGTGGAAACTGTTTTAAAATGGTGAATAAAAATTCATTAAAATTTCAAAGAAATGAATTTCAAGTTTCCTCACCATTAATATTTTTATCTCTCGGATTGAAAAGTGAAATATATTGTATTCATTGGGCTTAATGTATTCATAAGGTACCAACAAGTCATGAGAGGAACCAATCGATTTCCCTTCTATATTCGATGTAAATGTAAAATCTAAAAGATTAAATTAGATTGAAATATTGAAAGTAGCCAAAAAAAAAAAAAGAGTCGTGGATTTTTATCAAAACAAAATCACAAAATAGCAATTCTCCACATTGATTTTAAGTGGCCAAAAGTTAAGCTGCCTGACCCCACAACTCCATAAGAAGTGTAAAGAAGGAGACACATCTACAGATGGTCAGAAAACCCCAGAAACAAATTTTCAGCCTCAGGAAAGCCATTCTCCCATCCTCTTAATTTGGTCATAAAGAGAAAGGGAGAAATTTGTGAATGAGTTAAAAAGTGAACAGTTATTCTTAGAATTACAGAATCACTAAAATCATTCGACACCACATATGGCTGTAATTGGGGCTATTCACAATCAAATGTTTATAAGTGTGATGTCACTCCCTGCTTAAATTGTATTAGTTACTTCATGACGTTCCAATAACAACGACTTTGAACTTGACAATGTCCCATAAAGATCATTTCTTTTTGTTCGTGAAGTGACGTACTATTTTTTCGATTCCGAGCTCCATCTATTGACAGAATATAGAACAACAGTTAAGAAAAAATGACACTATTTAAATTTCATTTCTTTTCAAATGAAATTAATTAATTTCTTAATTTATTTATTGGCGAAAATAACTGTCCCCCAATAAATAAATTAAATAAATAAGTTTGAAAATAATTAAAAATTGCTTAAATAGATAAATTAAGATTATCACACTTTAGAGAAATTAAAAAGTAATTGATAAATACAATTAATAAATTTTATTAATAATAATAATTAATAATTTTTAAATAGATGTACGATTGAAGTAACAATTACTGAACAAATATTTAAAAATAATAATAGTAAAATATTTCTTATTCAAAAAATAGTGGGTCATGCAAACCTTACTGAGGTACAGGAAATATTTACGACATTTTTCTATCTTTTATTATCTCAATTTCTTTTGTCCTTGATTTCTGCGATTTATCAGATATTTAAATTTTCAAAGCTTCATGAAAATGCCTAGGAACTAAAATTTCAGAGTTAGATGTCTCGAGGGGATTTGCAAGATTTTCAACTCATGTGTTAAAATCGAAGAAATCCTTTCATACTCTATGTAATTGTCCTGCAATATTTTTCTACATCCTTAAAAGTTTATAATCTAACAGCAGCTCCATTAATTCGATAATATATGTATCCCGTACCATTTTTACGCAAAACAGCCTATGTAACGAAATAAATTGAATTGCACATTATTAAATTAGATGCATTTGTAACTTGGGAGCTTGCATCTAAATTGTCATTACCGGAAGCTTTAGTTTTAACCTGAATCTTTTGAGTCCCCTTCATAAACAAACTCGTTAAAAACTACATTAAACATCAATTTAGTTTGTTCTATTATATCGCTATTTGATTGGAGATCGTTCAAAATGTTTTTAAAGGTCTTTTAGTTTTAGTACTCTTTGAGTCTTGCAGTTTGTATTCAAAATATACACTAAAAGTTTCAATTGATCTTTATTCCTTCATTACTTGCTTGGTTTTTTTTCATCCTCTATTCAATCGAATTAACTCAATATCACACCATGCTCAACACAATAATCTAGTTTATTTCTAAATTGCGTATGTCTTCCTACAGAAATATGGCATCCGAATAATACAATGCTTAATACAATTTGCTTTTGTTCAATGTAAAACTCGAAGTTGGGTTTTATTGTTAAATATATAACAAATTCGTTTTCTTTTTCTATAAGTAAAATTTATTAACGTCTCTACTCAAAAGCAATTTCCAATACCACTATCATCGAACGTAGCTTTCACACAATCCATAGTGGTCAAATTGAAACGTTCCGAAACGCGATTTTGTTCTGGTGTATAATTGCAATTGTTTTTTCAGCAATTTATACCCTGTGCATTTGCAAATTTTCTCTGACAAAACTTCAGAGCATTATCACTTCGCTTATATAAAATCTTACAATGAAATATACGTTCAGCATTAACTTTAAAAGATTTAAACCATTCAAAAACTTGAGATTTTACTTTAAGAGAAAAACGAGTCACCATTCTTGTGAAATCATCTATGATTGATCCACCTTTATATTCTCGGACAATATTCTTGGACCCAGCAAAATATGAAAAGAGACAACATACATCCATATATATAACCTACAGTGGTATGGTACTTCGTATTCTGTCAACAGGTTTACATGAAAGTCGTCTAAATTTAGGTAATTTACAACTTCCGCAATTTAATTTCTCATTTTTTTAAAAATTTCAGCAAACCGTATATGACAAAAACTTCACAAATTTAAAACCAAATACTTAAGGTCAAATGGCAAAACCTTTTCTGCCAAAGCATAATATCTCCAAAGTAGGGATTGTTTCCTTCTATTACATTTGAAGTTTCTGCATCTTTACAAACATCCTTAAAATCATATTTGAGTTTTAAAAATATAAACCATTGCATTTTTTAGCAAACAAATTTTTCTTCCAGTTTGGTGCAAGAACCATCAAATTATATTTGATCACTTAAAATTACATTTTGCTTTCTCAAGTAAAGAACAAATTAAGAAATTTCTTTTCAATTTCGGCGAGTGTATTAAAATATTCAATGCAATGCAATGTTTCTTTGGATTTAACGTCAAAGCCACCTATTCCTTCTATTGGACTTTTCAAACCATCGATAGTTAATAGGCACAGATTTACCTTCTACGTTTTTCAATTTACTAAATAAGTTTTCGTTATTACAGAATCTCTGCGGTATCAGCACTCCAGTTAAACTTATCAGTTACAATATTTACTCAAGTTTCAGTAATAAAAATTTGGTTTTCATCAAACAAATAATGCATCTTATTATCTTCAATGGAAGAAACTTCCAAATTAAGACAATTAGAAGTTAAATAATTACAGTTTCTCTTTGCAATACATTTGTTTACAGATATAACAAAATCCTATTTCTCTTTTATATTTAGATTTATAAGAGTTTTTACCTTTAAATTTATCAGGAAACATTATTTCGGTTTGTTACATTTATGACTAGCAACAGAAGCACCAACAGTGTTATCATTTATTTCAATTTTACTCTTATCGTTTTTATTTTTTCGCATACGAAGTATAAAAAAAGTTCTGTAATCGTTTAAAAAAATTCAAATTCAATTTTTTGACAAATTTCCACGTTTTAGACCTACCTGATTGTGGAAAACACATTTTTGAAAAATTTCTACCTATGTCAAATATAACTCAAATATGCTTTGAATTAAAAGAATGAACTTTGGTATACAGTCTTTACACCAAATTTACACAGATTTCTGTCAAATTTTGATGAAATCTGTCAGTTTGGTTGTTCGAATGCAAGTTAAAATGATAACTACAAAACCAAGAGAGATAAAATATGAAATTTCTAGCTCTCTAGTATATATATATATATATATATATATATATATATAGTGTACACATCTATCAAATATTGAACCAAATTCAATCAGGGATTGATCATATTCCATGTATATTTTCAGAAACTTTCAAGTGCAATAATTCAAAACGTAATAACTTAAATATGATATATAATTTTGTGTCAAATTTCTATTTCAATCGGTTGTGAAACAGGCGCATAAAACTCAAATTTGATTCTCTGATACCATCAACCGCACGCTTGGCATTAATCGCCA
Source organism: Argiope bruennichi (assembly GCF_947563725.1). Lineage (NCBI taxonomy): Eukaryota > Metazoa > Arthropoda > Arachnida > Araneae > Araneidae > Argiope > Argiope bruennichi. The sequence goes on from NC_079155.1 coordinate 14,218,116, forward strand.
AAGATATATTAGTAACACACGATAGATTCAGTAAAAATGTGCTACATTCACGCAAAAGTTTACAATTCCATAATTATTGTACTCCAAGCAAATGCTAGAAGTTTTCTGGAACAAACCTTTATCAGAGAATATGCGAGAAAGTTTAGGAGAGATCACTCTCGCTGGTTCAGTTGGATTTTCCTCACCTATTAATTCTGATTAGAATTTTACTCACTTTAAAAAATTCGTCTAGTACTTGCATAACTAAAACTTTTCATGTCGGCTCGAAATGACCCTTCAGCAAAGTCCAGGTTTTCATTGCACTTTGTACACTTCATTTTATTAACCTGTGTTGTTTCGTGAACCCACAGTGAATAATTGCTAATGCACGGCCTTCTCACTGCTTCAGCACAAATTACTCACTTTTCGTTGTGAATTCCTCCAGGTGAGATTCGATTCCTTCCATTATTGACCAACACCCATGGGCTATCATTAGAAACTCGTGTTTTCTTTACATCCACTACAGTTGGATTTTTGAACAATGGAAACAGCATTTTTCCAGAAAGTTGGTTCACTCTAACAATTTCCATTTCTAAACTCTTAAAGATCAAAAAATTTCACTGCTACCTTCGTTACAATGTTCGGATGATTCATGGCAACAGGAAAAAGTAAGCGAAGTCCTTTATGTTAAATTCGAATATGAAAACGTCTGTGTCAATAACCATTTGCAATTCTTTTCAAATAAAACTCATTACTTTCTGGTGAACACCATTTTATTTTCATGCATTTTTTTAATATTTTTTTTTTGTGCCCTTCAGGTAGACTGTTGCAGATTAGGACACCTCTCATAATTGGATGCCACGTCTAAGTCACAGAATCGTTCTTACACAATCCACGTTCAGATACAAAAAAGAATTAACAAAAACTTTCTACTCGACAGATACGCCATCTAGCGGCGTGAAGCTGTAACACCACTGATGAAGAAATTTCAACAAAGTCCAGTGGATATAGGGCTCCGAAAACGCAATCAAGTATTAAAAAAATATCATCATTATTGATGAAACCTAAAATAAGAATCATTACTTAGACATCAACAAAAAAAAAATTAGCAAATCAGTTAAAGAAAGAATGAAAAACTAAGAACCAACTAACAAAACTGAAATACAAGACGCATGTCTTTTTTACATGCGTCTGTACGACGTTTCAACGAATCAAAAACCTTGAATACAGATCATGATATCATGCATACAGTGAGTAGAAATAATTTGAATGAATAAAAGAATCCAAATTTTTAATACATTGCATCTGCAAGAAGTGATCGATCGGGGAGCACAATATTGAGTAGTAGAAAGTGCCACTTTAAATGGAGTACATTACTGTACCACTTTTAATATAAGAGAAACTTCAATAACAATTTTTTCGGCTTTTACCCTCTTCAATCCTCGCTACGGGGTTTACCACGATCAAGAAGGTGGCTCCCCAATCCCGAGCGGTTAGTCTCTCTCTCTATCTCTATAACATACGTTGCCCTTTGCAACTCGCTCGGGATGCTTAATTTTTGGTAGCAGGGACTGCACTCTCGCAGACCCTCTCATTGAACAGTCAGACTTACACAAAACCCACTAATATGGCGAGAAGACATTGCATGGTTATCACTTTTTACTTGTAATCCTGCTTTTTTAAAGTCTTGTTAAAATTGAATAGATATGGAATGTACAATTTCTAAAATACCGAACCAGGATCTTTACTTTGTGTTGTTTTCTTTAAAATATCTATATATTTTTTTAAAAAAAGAATCTATTAAGCGTAATTTGAACTCTGCAATAGAATTTATTTCATAAAAGGGTATTCGAGCCGCAGATGGGTTTTGTGTGTGTGTGTGTGTGTGTGTGTGTGTGTGTGTGTGTGTGTGTGTGTGTGTGTGTGTGTGTGTGTGTGTGTGTGTGTGTGTGTGTGTGTGTGTGTGTGTGTGTGTGTGTGCTTCATAGCATGCTCTCATGAGACCAATTCTTTTTTTAAAATTTCATCATATTTGACGGCACCTTTGGTGGCAGATTAGAATCATTGATGTGGTCTTAACATTAGCAGAGCCAGGAAGTTCTGATTTAGCTGGTGGTGTCCTGGCGGGGAGGTAAAAGAATGAAAACGATGTTAGGGCGGATAAGCAGAGGACCACTTCGCAATGCAATATTTCGGAATTATAAATTATATATATATTTTTTTATTTCGGTATTAAAATCATGAAATAAAAAGAAGTCAGTGATGAAACCATGCTTATTTTCAATTAGTACTCTTTCTTCTTCTTCTTTTTTTTTTTTTTTATTACTGTCCCAGATTGCATAGTAATTCTCTCAGTTTTACGATGAATAACGAAGATAATGTACATTTTAGTAAAGTGTTATAAATTAAGGGGGAAAAAATAGTTGAACTTAGCAAATTTGCTCTTGATGCTTGAATCTAAAGCAATAAAGAACAAATTTTTTGAATCTGGGAGAAAAACTATGTAATTGTTTTTGTATGTAGCTAGAAAACAAATTCAATATTCATGAAGAGCTAAAAGTTAAATTAAGAACGTAAATAAGAATTCCAAGATATAAAAAAAACTAAATAAAATCTATAATATAAATGCTGAACAAAACCATTTAGCTTTCATTTTATTTTAATTAGAAGTTATGAAAGCACTAATATTTTTTATGCACATATTGTACATATCTCATTACAAATAAAATCTTAAATGGTGCATGCCCTAAATCAAGCACATAAAAAGAAAAACCTCATATATGTAAGCTTTTATAATACTTTTTAGTAAGGATTTTCAATTTACTTCAAGCCCGATAAATTATTTAGTTTAAAAAAAATTTCAATGTTTGATAAACCGCTAGATTTTGAATTTCTAACTAAGTTATTTGCAAAGTGTCTTGCAGATGATCAACAAATTTTTAAAAAAATTAAATTCTGGTTGCTTTCGTACCATTTTGTAACCACTTTTTAAAAAAACTATCATTAAGGAATGTTTTAAATTTGGTAAGAGTACCATAAAAGATCATGGTAGACTTTTAAAGGAGGCGTCAGGCACACATCTTAAGAATCTCAATTTCACCATCAGGGTCTTTCTGCCTTATTGCGGAGCTCGCAAAGAAATAAAGAACAAAATGATATTCTACTTAGGATGAAGAATTTAATCTTGGATTTTTTTCTGTCTTTCATTGCTTAATGAAATATTCGATTATTTTTTCCAATTTGGAATAAAGGTTTTTCAAGGAAATGGACCTCCTTTTTCAGTTGCTATCCTAGAATCCCAGTTTGACTTGAGAAAGGAGTTAAATTGCACTATACAGTTGAAGTGACCTTGATTGACCATTGTGTCAATATTGTCAAGCGACTGTTTATTTTTCTTCTGCAACCTTCAACAATATCAGATGAAAAGGATATAAATGTTCTGAATCTCCTTTTCTTTGGCAGCTTGCCTGGGTTATATCTTTTTTTTCAGATTGTAATAAAAAGATATAATAATTATAATTAAATAATTTATTCTCTTTAAAGTGTCGTGAAAAGTTTAGATAAGACGTTTCGTTTGGCCTTTTCTTGATATATGATATGGCGGTACAAAAATATGTTGATACAAAACAAATTACTGAATTCTGGCAAAATACTGCTAGTGCTGGGTACTAAAAAATTTATTTTACCATTTTATATCATGTAGCAAAGATTTTTCCTACATTGTAAAATTACTAGAAATAGCCGAACCGAAATGTTTTATTTCTGAACATTTTGTAAATGAATTCACAAACAAGAAAAACATCTGACTTTAGACTACAAAAATCCATTCGTTTAATAAAACATGGGATTTTTTTTATTGATTGTATTTATTTTTTTCATAATTCATGCCCTGCTCATTTCCAAATTTATTATCGCAAAACTCCAAACCATTATTAAGACACATACTTAAAATCGTACTATCCACTATACGTTCAGCATTAACATGAAAGAATTAAGCAAATCAAAGACTTGAGATTTCTCATTAAAAAGAAATCTAGTCACCATTCTGGTGAGATCGTCTGTGATTGACAAAAGTTTCTTGGGTCCGTCATAAGAATGAACAGGGAAGGGGCCACAAACATCCATATGTATCAGGTATAGGCCTTGTGCTTCGTATTATGTCAATAGGTTTGAACGAAATTCGTCTAAATTTATATAATTTACAATTTTGGCAATTCAATTTCTCATTTTTTTAAAAAGATTTCGGCTAACCATATATTCTAAAAAAATGTTACTAGTTTTTATCAAATAGTTAACGTTCAGATGACTAAAGTTTTTGGATCAAAGCACGGTATCTCTAGAATAAGGACCATTTCCTTCTTTTACATTTTAAGTTTCTCCATTTTTATAAACAAGATGATTCAAATTGAAGTATCCTTGTTTGGGACGCCTTGACGGGAGAACTAGTCGACGTAACGCCTTACTATTTAGAGGATATACATTTCAGGCCATCGGAAATTGACTGATACAATAAAAAAATTAGTTCAATAAAAGGCCGCTAAGTAAAATATGGCGCTGCGATAGGTTTAAGTGAATGAATGTGAAACATAACGCCAACAGTAAAGGATAGAATACATGGCATCTTAATAAACTCCTTTATTGTATGCTAGCTAGATGAAATTTCAAATATTCGACATCGAGAGCTGCACTCGAGAACAAAATTTGCATAATAGTCTAACAAATGGTAGTTCGTAACAGATAAAAAAAACTGGGCGCACATGTTTCGAATATTCTTCTCAATAAGGCGAGTACATTACAATTTTCTGTGTTATGCAACGTTTCTTACGATCTAATATAATATAAAGACGGTAGCATTTAGCTCCTTTCATTGAACAACAAGGTAATATATTTATATCGACAAGGCAATAGGCGCATTTTTGCCAATTTTTGGTAAACCGACTATACGTGAGTGTCGAAGATGTTAAGTCAACAGATTTCAGACTTTTGATTGAAATGGCGTCCAAACCTTTAATTTGCGCTACTTTTAGCAATATATCCGACAAGGTGTATGAGACATCGCACTATACCGACATTTTTTGGACGGTCGACAATAAACTGGATGCGAAGATTTTCAGACTTTTGATTGAAATGGCGTCCAAACTTTTAATTTGCGCTACTTTTAGCAATATATCCGACAAGGTGTATGAGACATCGCACTATACCGACATTTTTTGGACGGTCGACAATAAACTGGATGCGAAGATTTTCAGACTTTTGATTGAAATGGCGTCCAAACTTTTAATTTGCGCTACTTTTAGCAATATATCCGACAAGGTGTATGAGACATCGCACTATACCGACATTTTTTGGACGGTCGACAATAAACTGGATGCGAAGATTTTCAGACTTTTGATTGAAATGGCGTCCAAACCTTTAATTTGCGCTACTTTTAGCAATATATCCGACAAGGTGTATGAGACATCGCACTATACCGACATTTTTTGGACGGTCGACAATAAACTGGATGCGAAAATTTTTAGACTTTTGATTGAAATGGCGTCCAAACTTTTAATTTGCGCTACTTTTAGCAATATATCCGACAAGGTGTATGAGACATCGCACTATACCGACATTTTTTGGACGGTCGACAATAAACTGGATGCGAAGATTTTCAGACTTTTGATTGAAATGGCGTCCAAACCTTTAATTTGCGCTACTTTTAGCAATATATCCGACAAGGTGTATGAGACATCGCACTATACCGACATTTTTTGGACGGTCGCCAATAAACTGGATACGAAGATTTTCAGACTTTTGATTGAAATGGCGTCCAAACTTTTAATTTGCGCTACTTTTAGCAATATATCCGACAAGGTGTATGAGACATCGCACTATACCGACATTTTTTGGACGGTCGACAATAAACTGGATGCGAAGATTTTCAGACTTTTGATTGAAATGGCGTCCAAACCTTTAATTTGCGCTACTTTTAGCAATATATCCGATAAGGTTTATGAGACATCGCACTATACCGACATTTTTTGGACGGTCGACAATAAACTGGATGCGAAGATTTTCAGACTTTTGATTGAAATGGCGTCCAAACCTTTAATTTGCGCTACTTTTAGCAATATATCCGACAAGGTGTATGAGACATCGCACTATACCGACATTTTTTGGACGGTCGACAATAAACTGGATGCGAAGATTTTCAGACTTTTGATTGAAATGGCGTCCAAACTTTTAATTTGCGCTACTTTTAGCAATATATCCGACAAGGTGTATGAGACATCGCACTATACCGACATTTTTTGGACGGTCGACAATAAACTGGATGCGAAGATTTTCAGACTTTTGATTGAAATGGCGTCCAAACCTTTAATTTGCGCTACTTTTAGCAATATATCCGACAAGGTGTATGAGACATCGCACTATACCGACATTTTTTGGACGGTCGACAATAAACTGGATGCGAAGATTTTCAGACTTTTGATTGAAATGGCGTCCAAACTTTTAATTTGCGCTACTTTTAGCAATATATCCGACAAGGTGTATGAGACATCGCACTATACCGACATTTTTTGGACGGTCGACAATAAACTGGATGCGAAAATTTTCAGACTTTTGATTCAGATGGTTCAGATGGTTGGGGTGCACAGTTTTTAGTAGAACTCGTGGCTGCTTGGGATGCCCAATTTTTGGTATTAGGAACTCATCTCGTGGATGCTTGGGGTCCACAATTTTTGGTAATCGGTATTGAACTCTTGGTTGATTGGGGTGCACAATTTTCGGTAGTCGGTACTGTAATCGTCGTTGCTTTTGGCACACAATTTTTAGTAGTAGAGACTGCATTCGCACAGATTCTTTCATACGAATGAGAACTTTCTCAAAGCTCACTAATATGGCGAGAGGACATCGCATTATTATCATATCTTGATTGAAGTCCCACTGATTCTTTAATAAAATTGCACAGATACGGTATGTGGAGTTTCTAAGATACCGACCCAAACCAGTACCTTTTGTTTGTGCTATTTACATTTAGATGTCTAAGTATTTTTTTTTTTTTTGAAATCACATCTGGCAGGAGAAATTTAAGATGCGAAATAGACATAATAGACTGTCTTTTTATCAACTGGCAAACTCATTAGGATTCGGAAAATCTAAACAAGCTTCATATTTGTAAGCCTATCATAAGAAATTGGCCTTCCTTAAATAATCAAAAATATAACAGTTTTAACTCGATATAGAATCGGCCACACTATATTCACATATAAACACTTGTTATTTAATTATCAATTGTAGGTTTATCCACAATGTAACTGTGAAGCAGCAGTTTATCATATTCGTATTGAATGTTCATATTTTAATGCTCAGAGTGTTTGTTTTACTTCAAAATAACAGTAGAGACTTTGCCGTTATTGCTTGGTAGGAACTCAAATGAGAACTTTTTTGTCTTCATAAAATCGATCTGATTTTACTTATTAATTTGGACTCTATATTATGGCTTCGTTATGACGTTTTGCAATTTATCATTATTTTACGAAAGATTATTTTATTTACAAACTGTTTTTGTCAAACTTTGAATTAGCTTGTTTGGCACAGTATGCCCATCATATTGATTCTTGCGCTATAAAACATTAAATCAAACTTAGGAGATAACGGTCTTTGTTGTCAAAAATCACATTTTCATCCTATTTCAATAAATCAATTAAATAAAACCAAACATCAGTATAATGAGGAATAGTTTAATAAGTTTGCAATGTTCTCGAAATTTTAAATTTTTTCAAATAAAATTTAAATTGCATTTTAAAATTAAAATGCACTGTTATTGTTATATATTAATGACACTAGTTTTGGTAAACCTTAAGATATAACTGCTTCTTTAATACAAAGTAAATTTGATATTAAAATCTGTGGTAATTTCAGGAATTATTAAACATCGTAAGAGTAATGCAATAAAAACAGGTTCTGACAATTTGAAAAGACAATACAATCACAATCCATAATCACTTATACAAAATAATATATTTAATACACAATCACTTATACAAAACACTACACTTACAATTGCACATATTTAGTCAATATTTATATTTACAAGCTTAACATAAATAATCTCGCGGTCGTCAAGTTCCACACTCTTACAGTCTTGATACTAGCATCGTACTGCCGCACTCTTGAATTGCTGGCTGGCTGGCTTTATTTGACAGGGTTACAACATTGGATTTTGGAATATGGATAGCCAAGATTTTATTTATAAGAAAAAATATTTAAAAAATTGTAAAATGCTTTTCAAATTTAACTATCCTCCTTCGTCACTTTCCATTGAAAAAGGCCATTTTTCAAAATTAGACTGTGCATCTAGTTGTATCGAATTGAACGAAATGTTTAAATACCCATACAGAAGTTTTAAGATGTTTATCCTTTACTGCAACTAAGTTCTGCTGGAAATTTTTTATCGCAATTTCCAGAATCGCCTGGAATTAAGCATTTGTACACTTAAAGGCTACTGGAATAAGTGATACTAGAAATTTAAAATTAAATTTATTTCAAATAGAAAATTAAAATTTCATTTGTTTTACAAATTCTATCTTTGCAGCTAATATAGATGAAAGTTTCATTAGGAGCGTATACTAACATTGACTTACAAGGGCTCAATTTCTTGGTGCACTTTCATACATAAATGCGTTAGTTTGTTTAGTTCAGAGGAAGAGTCTGAATAATTAGTTAAAATTGTAATAGAGACTGTTTAAATTCAAAATGTAACAAAGATTTCAATATTGAATTTTCAGAACTACTTTGATAGATTGTGATAGCTAAATTACAATAATTGCTTACATTCCTATGTAGAAAAAAGCAAGACAAAGTATATTGATGTAAATTTTCAACTTTTAAGAAACTTAGTTTTAAAGGACTCTTTAAAAATACATATAGGCTGATAATAAAAATAACAAGGCAAATATATTTACTAAACCTTTAAGGCGTATATTTTTTACCTTTTTTATGTACAGATATTTAGTATTCTGTAATTATTAAGTTCCGATGAGAACTTGTAAATTTTGATCTTCTTTCAAGCTATTTTTTTTTTCATACGTAAGTTGTAATGAAATTGCATTTTTTCATTTTTTTAAGATGCAATTTGCATGAGGCCACTTTATGGAAATTAAGTTTTTTACCTTCATGAAAATTGATTTTACTTCTTGTATGCATGATTTATACCCTTTTAAGTTTGATTCGTTGAGACGTCATGTAAAAGCTTTACTTAACACGTATCTTGTATTTCAGTTTGTTTGTTTTTTTAGTTAGTTTTTCATTCATTCTTTCTATGGCTAATTTGTTTATTTTTTTGGTTGAAGCCGAGATAATGATCTTACGTTCATTTGAATTGGCAATAAAGACATTTTTTAATTTTTATTTCATTTCCTGTACTCGAGAAACAATTGTTGATTAATAATATCTGCCGTATCCGATTTGCTGAAATTATTGAAAAAGTCCAGAAAATAAAAGATTTTGATTTTCTATGCATGCATATAGTTAAATGGGTATGGGGATATTTCTAGATGGTTAATGTTTGGTTCTGATAAGATAATGCGCACCCTGGTAAAAAAAAAAAAAAATGCTCAAAATGCTTTTTAATCTCTTGTAAACGAAGCACGTAGGGATGAAGTTTAGAATCGTAATATAAAAGTTGATCAAAATTAAAGCACCCCTACTCTTAACTCTCCATACATCGAACTATTCAGTGTAAAGGTTCTAAAATTGTTGAACATACTATTCAAGACATGGGAAGACGGATTACGAAAAAAAACAAATTAGCTCCAGAAACACCGATAGACAGTGCTGCAATATAGAAAACATGCTAAAAAAGCTCAAATAATCACACACAAAAACATGCGGTATGGAATTTTCCCTTTCTTATTTCTATTGCTGATATTTAAAAAATGAAGATAGAAAAGTGAAAAGACTGAAACTGTCATTGTAACTGAGAATTTAAGCAAAGGACCAGAAGGTAATCAAAACGTGCTCGAAAATGTTGTTGTACCCCAAATACAACAACGCCAATACTTCTTTGCAAGATGAAGTGCCTGCACGCATTGGACTCTGTGTACAACAGTTTCTTCGGCAACATTTTACTAATGATAGATTAATTAGTGGTGCATTTCCGGTAACTTAATCATCTCGTTCTACACATCTTAATTCCTGTGATTTTCAGCTTTGGGATCTTAAAAAAAAATCCTGCTTATCAAGTACGTTAGGTAACCTCGGCTCATTTGAAAGATAGCATCACTCGGCATGTGAAAAACATCTCAGTCAACCAATTACGAACCACAGTTGAATAAGGTATCCATAGAATGCAGATTTTACATCTGGAAGAAAGGAACCATGTCCAGCTATTTCCCTTTCCTTCATTTCTCTTAAGATCCTTATTATTGAATATTTGAATAAAATGTGTTACAAATGTGTATTTTGAGTCTTTTCAACATATTTTTGTCGTACAGCGCCATCTATCGGTGTTTCTCGAACTAATTTCTTTTTTCGAATAATCCATCTTCCCATGTCTTGAAGAGTATGTTCAACAATTTTGAAGCCTTTATGCTGAGTAGTTCAATGTATAGAGAGTTAAGAGTAGGAGTGTTTTAATTTTCATCACCTCGCAGATAACTAGGATGAGATTGTATTCTAAAAGTAATGTGAAGTGATCGTTTGTCTTCTAAAGTGTAAATCCGGTACATAATATTCAACATATAAACTATTAGCTGGGGAAGAGCGAAAGTCACCAGAACATATTCCTAGCTGAGCCATAGATTACAAAAGCGTTAATTTACTTTCAGAAGGATGATACCTCTATAAATTTCAGCACTGAAGGTCTTCAGCTCACCAAGATATTAGAAAGATCTTTCAGAATATTTAAAGCCCTCTCACATTTTTTCATAATAAAGTTTGATGAGATTGAAGAGTCAGCTTTTTATCGAAAATGATTGCTAAGAAACGAATTTCACTACGGAAAGAAATTTTTATGACCGTCTAACATAATTTCAGTATCTGGATGAAGATTTCTCTTCTGACAAAAATGCACTCCCGGGAAAAGTTGCTTTTGCCATTGAGAATGTGAAATCCTTTTAAACTGTCCATTGTTTTATTTTGTTCACTGCAGTTTGTAACTGTCTTTCTATAAAATACATATGATTGCGCTTACAAGATATGTATAGATCATCTACATAAAAGTACTCTTTGACACAGGGTGGAAACTGTTTTAAAATGTTGAGTAAAAATTCATTAAAATTTCAAAGAAATGAATTTCAAGTTTCCTCACCATTGATATTTTTATCTCGCGGATTGAAAAGTGAAATATATTGTATTCATTGGGCTTAATGTATTCATAAGGTACCAACAAGTCATGAGAGGAACCAATCGATTTCCCTTCTATATTCGATGTAAATGTAAAATCTAAAAGATTGAATTAGATTGAAATATTGTAAGTAGCCAAAAAAAAAAAAAAAAAAAGAGTCGTGGATTTTTATCAAAACAAAATCACAAAATAGCAATTCCCCACATTGATTTTAAGTGGCCAAAAGTTAAGCTGCCTGACCCCACAACTCCATAAGAAGTGTAAAGAAGGAGACACATCTACAGATGGTCAGAAAACTCCAGAAACAAATTTTCAGCCTCAGGAAAGCCATTCTCCCATCCTCTTAATTTGGTCATAAAGAGAAAGGGAGAAATTTGTGAATGAGTTAAAAAGTGAACGGTTATTCTTAGAATTACAGAATCACTGAAATCATTTGACACCACATATGGCAGTAATTGCTACTATTCACAATCAAATGTTTATAAGTGTGATGTCACTCCCTGCTTAAATTGTATTAGTTACTTCATGACGTTCCAATAACAACGACTTTCAACTTGACAATGTCCCATAAAGACAATTTCTCTTTGTTCGTGAAGTGACGTACTATTTGCCTTCTATTCCGGGCTCCATCTATTGACAGAATATAGAACTAAAGTTAAGAAAAAATGACACTATTTAAATTTCATTTCTTTTCAAATGAAATTAATTAATTTCTTAATTTATTAATGGGAGAAAATACTTGTCTGCAATAAATAAATTTAATAAATGAGTTTGAAAAAAACTAAAAATTAAGTTTAAATAGAAAAATTAAGACTATCATACTTTACAGAAATTAAAAAGTAAGTGATAAATACAATTAATAAATTTTATTAATAATAATAATTAATAATTTTTAAATAGAAGTACGATTGAAATAACAATAACTGAACAAATATTTAAAAAAAATATTAGTAAAATATTTCTTATTCACAAAATCGTGGGTCATGCAAACCTTACTGAGGTACAGGAACTAGTTACGACATTTTTCTATCTTTCATTATCTCAATTTCTTCTATCTTTGCCTTCTGCGATTTATCAGATATTTAAATTTTCAAAGCTTCATGAAAATGCCTAAGAACTAAAATTTCAGAGTTAGAAGTCTCGAGGGGATTTGCAAGATTAACCTCTCATGTATTGAAATCAAAGAAATCCTTTCATACTTTATGCAATTGTTCTACAATATTTCTCTACATCCTTAAAAGTTTGTAATCTAACAGCAGCTCCATTAATTCGATAATATATGTATCCCGTACCATTTTTACACAAATAAGCCTATGTAACGAAATAAATTGAATTGCACATTATTAAATTAGATGCATTTGTAACTTGGGAGCTTGCATCTAAATTGTCATTACCGAAAGCTTTAGTTTTCACCTGAATCTTTTGAGTCCTCTTCATAAACAAACTCGTTAAAAATTACATTAAACTTCAATTTAGTTTGTTCTATTGTATCACATTTGAATGGAGATCGTTGAAAGTATTTGTAAAGCTGTTTTAGTTTTAGTACTCTGAGTCTTGTAGTGTGTATTCAAAATATACACTAAAACATTCCCTTAATCTCCATTACTTACTGAATTTTTTATATTCTAGTCACTCGAGCTAACATAATATCACGCCGCGCTTAACACATAAATCTTATTTATTTCTAAATTGCATATGTGTTCCTAAAGAAATATGGCATCCGAATAACGTACAAAAGCAATACAATTTGCTCTTGTTCAGTGTAAAACCCGAAGTTGGGTTTTATTGTTAAATATATAGCACACTCGGTTTTTTGCATAAGTAAAATTTATTAACGTCTCTACTCAAAAGCAATTTCCAATACCACTATCATCGACCGTAGCTTTCACACAGTCGATAGTGGTCAAATTGAAACGCTGAAAAACGCCATTTTGATCTGGTGCGAAATTGTACTTTTTTTTTTTTTTTTTCGTAATTTATGCCCTGCGCATTTGCAAATTTTCTATGACAAAACTTCATGGCATTATCACAACGTGTATATAAAATCTTTCAGTTAAATGTACTTTCAGCATCAACTTTAAAAAATTTAAACCATTCAAAAACTTGAGATTTTACTTTAAGAGAAAAGCAAGTCATCATTCTTGTAAAATCATCTATGATTGATCCACCTTTATATTCTCGGACAATATTCTTGGACCCAGCAAAATATGAAAAGAGACAACATACATCCATATATATCATCTGCAGTGGTATGGTACTTCGTATTCTGTCAACAGGTTTACATGAAAGTCGTCTAAATTTAGGTAAATTATAACTTCCGCAATTTAATTTCTCATTTTTTTAAAAATTTCGGCAAACCACATTTGACAAAAACTTCATGAATTTAAAACCAAATACTTAAGGTCCAATGGCAAAACCTTTTGTGCCAATACATAATATCTTCAAAGTAAGGATCGTTTCCTTCTTTTACTTTGAAGTTTCTGCATCTTTACAAACATCCTTAAAATCATATTTGAGTTTTAAAAATATTAACCATTGCATTTTTTAGCAAACAAATTTTTCTTCCAGTTTGGTGCAAGAACCATCAAATTATATTTGATCACTTAAAATTACATTTTGCTTTCTCAAGTAAAGAACAAATTAAGAAATTTCTTTTCAATTTCGGCGAGTGTATTAAAATATTCAATGCCATGCAATGTTTCTTTGGATTTAACGTCAAAGCCACCTATTCCTTCTATTGGACTTTACAAACCATCGATAGTTAATAGGCACAGATTTACCTTCTACGTTTTTCAATTTACTAAATAAGTTTTCGTTATTATAGAATCTCTGCGGTATCAGCACTCCAGTTAAACTTATCAGTTACAATATTTACTCAAGTTTCAGTAATAAAAATTTCGTTTTCATCAAAAAAATAATGCATCTTATTATATTCAATGGTAGAAACTTCCAAATTAAGACAATTAGAATTTAAATAATTACAGTTTCTCTTTGCAATACATTTGTTTACAGATATAACAAAATCATATTTCTCTTTTATATTTAGATTTATAAGAGTTTTTACCTTTAAATTTATCAGGAAACATTATTTCGGTTTGTTACATTTATGACTAGCAACAGAAGCACCAACAGTGTTATTATTTATTTCAATTTTACTCTTATCGTTTTTATTTTTTCGCATACGAAGTATAAAAAAAGTTCTGTAATCGTTTAAAAAAATTCAAATTCAATTTTTTGACAAATTTCCACGTTTTAGACCTACCTGATTGTGAAAAACACATTTTTGAAAAATTTCTACCTATGTCAAATATAACTCAAATATGCTTTGAATTAAAAGAATGAACTTTGGTATACAGTCTTTACACCAAATTTACACAGATTTCTGTCAAATTTTGATGAAATCTGTCAGTTTGGTTGTTCGAATGCAAGTTAAAATGATAACTACAAAACCAAGAGAGATAAAATATGAAATTTCTAGCTCTCTAGTTAATATATATATATATATATAGTGTACACATCTATCAAATATTGAACCAAATTCAATCAGGGATTGATCATATTCCATCTATATTTTCAGAAACTTTCAAGTGCAATAATTCAAAACGTAATAACTTAAATATGATATATAATTTTGTGTCAAATTTCTATTTCAATCGGTTGTGAAACAGGCGCATAAAACTCAAATTTGATTCTCTGATACCATCAACCGCACGCTTGGCATTAATCGCCCAATAATGCGCCAAAGATATATTAATAACACACGATAGATTCAGTAAAAATGCTACATTTTCGCAAAAGGTTACAACTCCATAATTATTGTGCTCCTATCAAATGCTAGAAGTTTTCTGGAACAAACCTTTATCAGAGAATATGCTAGAAAGTTTAGGAGAGATCACACTCGCAGGTTTAGTTGGATTTTCCTCACCTATTAATTCTGATTAGAATTTTACTCACTTTAAAAAATTCGTCTAGTACTTGCATAACTAAAGCGTTTCATGTCGGCTCGAAATGATCCTTCAGCAAAGTCCAGGTTTTCATTGCACTTTGTACACTTCATTTTATTAACCTGTGTTGTTTCGTGAACCCACAGTGAATAATTGCTAATGCACGGCCTTCTCACTGCTTCAGCACAAATTTCTCACTTTTCGTTGTGAATTCCTCCAGATGTGATTCGATTCCTTCCATTATTGACCAACACCCATGTGCTATCATTAGAAACTCGTGTTTTCTTTACATCCACTACAGTTGGATTAATGAACAATGGAAACAGCATTTTTCCAGAAAGTTGGTTCACTCTAACAATTTCCATTTCTAAACTCTTAAAGATCAAAAAATTTCACTGCTACCTTCGTTACAATGTTCGGATGATTCATGGCAACAGGAAAAAGTAAGCGAAGTCGTTTATGTTAAATTCGAATATGAAAACGTCTGTGTCAATAACCCTTTGTAATTCTTTTCAAATAAAACTCATTACTTTCTGGTGAACACCATTTTATTTTCATGCATTTTTTTAATATTTTTTGTGCCCTTCAGGTAGACTGTTGCAGATTAGGACACCTCTCATAATTGGATGCCACGTCTAAGTCACAGAATCGTTCTTACACACTCCACGTTCAGATACAAAAAAGAATTAACAAAAACTTTCTACTCGACATATACGCCATCTATCGGCGTGAAGCTGTAACACCATTGATGGAAGAAATTTCAACAAAGTCCAGTGGATATAGGGCTCCGAAAACGCAATCAAGTATTAAAAAAAATATCATCATTATTGATGAAACCTAAAATAAGAATCATTACTTAGACATCAACAAAAAAAAAAAATAGCAAATCAGTTAAAGAAAGAATGAAAAACTAAGAACCAACTAACAAAACTGAAATACAAGACGCATGTCTTTATTACATGCGTCTGTACGACGTTTCAACGAATCAAAAACCTTGAATACAGATCATGATATCATGCATACAGTGAGTAGAAATAATTTGAATGAATAAAAGAATCCAAATTTTTAATACATTGCATCTGCAAGAAGTGATCGATCGGGAAACACAATATTGGGGAGTAGACACTACCACTTTAAATGGAGTACGTTACCGTACCACTTTTAATATAAGAGAAACTTCAATAACAATTTTTTCGGCTTTTACCTCGGCTTCAATCCTCGCTACGGGGTTTACCACGATCAAGAAGGTGGCTCCCCAATCCCGAGCTGTTAATCTCTATCTCTATAACATACGTTGCCCTTTGCAACTCGCTCGGGATGCTTAATTTTTGGTAGCAGGGACTGCACTCTCGCAGACCCTCTCATTGAGCAGTCAGACTTACACAAAACCCACTAATATGGCGAGAGGTACTGTACAAGTACTTGTAAGTATCGCATACTTACAAGTACTTGTTTCAAAGGTTTGTCTTAAAAATTGAGTGATTCAGGTCCAAGAGAATATGTTCATTGCTGTTCTCTTGATTATAGGAGAGACTGTATATGTTATTATAAAGTCCAAATTTATTCAATTCAGCTTCGGTAATGATCATCCACGTAATTAAGTCTGTTGTTATTGCGTCCTTTCTTCTTTTTTCAGGCAATTGAATAATGGATGGAATATTTCCCAGAGTTTCCTGGTTCTTGCTATTTTCATAAATTTGTGGATATATTGAAGTGAGAGTTTTCGTTAAGTGATTATATCTTGAACAACAACCCGTTCCAAGTATGAGGCTTTCCGGTCCGGTTTTCTACGAGACATTCCGCATTTTTATGCCAACAAATATTTGAGTGCCCTGGAGTCTTAACGAATAAGATTTTCTTTTAAAATGTTGTTCTTAATAGAGCTGTGAAGATTTTAATTTGTTCTAATTAGAGCTGTGAATGTTCTAATTTCTTCTGATTTGAACGAAATCTATTTAAATATTGCTTTTTCTATTTTTTTACATTTGACTGTTGCCATTCGATGATAGAAAAGAGTTTTATAAATATAGATTTTAAATTGACTTATTTATAGCGTTTTTATTATGCCTACCTAATTTTTGATTATGCTCAACTAATTCAATAACTAATGTTTATTCATAAAATAAAAGTTAGTTATCGAATTATAATTTCACATTTTATTTATATTTTGACTAGTTTGATGATTAATGATCTGAGGTTCTTCAATTTTTATTTACCGTATTTATACTGATTCATTATATTTTCATTTAAAAAACCATGTGGAGGTTATTGCAAATATTTTGTTGTCATTTTTAAAAATTTTGTTCTTATTATTTTTTTTATTTTTTTTGTTAGTGGAATCCGATTTCTTCTGATCCGATTTTGGTGGTTAATTTTGATTTAAGTCAATAACAAATAGTTTCTCATTTAATAGTTTTTAGTGACCATTATTAGTGTATAAGAAATAGTTGACGACCCTGAGAATTTTCTAAAACATTTCATATACATTAAAATAATTTAGACAGTCACTGGTCTAAGATTAAGCTACATCTGTCTCATAAGAGATATAATCACTCTCATAGTGCTTTTATGTAAATCTAATTAATTGATACAGGGTTTTCTGACATAAATTGACGATTTTGAAAAATGCATAACAGAAAAACGTTGAAGGTTCCAAAAAAATAAAAAAAAAATCTTGTAGCAAATTTATGTGACAGGTCATGAATTTTTCCTCTCACAGTTTTTGGTTTTAGTTTAATTGGCGATAGATGGCGCTGCAAGTCTTTTTATCGTTCTTTCTGCATATAAATTATCAAAGTTAGCGGCCTCAGAAGGAGGTCATTGTTTTAACTTAAAAAGAAGTGTTCTGTTCGGAGCAGTAGAGAGCTAAACAGCAGATTTTGTAGGAAAGTTTTGAAAATGATGTATTAATTAGAGGAAAGGATTTTGCTTATATTGGCATTCCACCGATTGGGGAAGAGTATTACTGCAACAAGAAAAAGCTTTCAGTATAAATTCCAGGTAGCTAAGGGTTCGCAGCCGAATATAATAGTTATTATACGAGAAATTCAATTCAAACAAACAGAGAATGCTGCTGACGAGAAATTCGAAACTTTTGGGTGATACCGTTTTGCTATTACCGAAACAAATTTACTGGCCGTTGAAGAAAGAATTGAACGCTCTCTTAGAAAAACAATCAGAAAACTGAAGCCGCATGTCAAGTGAGCAAAATGGCGACTCCAAAGATATTGTTTGAGTGCTTAGCCTTGTTTCTGTACTTTCTATTTAGCTCCTTTCTTATTCAAATGATGACTCTTCCTTTCATAGTTAAAAATTTACAATCATGTTTGTAAAAAGGAGAAAAAAAAAAAAAAAAAAGGTTCTTAGCTTTTTTTTTTTTTTTTTTTTTTGCTGACCATTAAAAGATTATCGATTTCTGAATCCATTTTTATGAGACTCTTGAGATTTAATTTCTGTGAGATCTAATTTTAGAAAAATATGTGATTATATTTCATTCTAGTTTGTAATATATAGATAGAAACACATATTGCGCCAGAATGACGTGTCACGCTAAATGAACAAATGCATTCTCTAAACATTTTATATCGGAAGCTATATGAAATGAATGTTGAAACTAAATTCTAGAAGTTTTGTAAATGAAACTTTTTTAGAAATCCGAAATGATTATTTATAAAAATAAAAATATCTTTATTCAATGTTTTTGTTAAAAATCGATTTTTTAGCGTAGTCCTCTACCTAAAATATTTTTTGAATAAAGATTGAAAACAATGAGCAGGATAGGGATGACGAATATCTTACAAGCGGTTATTACGTAACCAATATCATAAAGTCACAAATACCAGTGATCAATACTTTTCAAAGAGGGGTGTGATTCAAATCCTTGATACTATTGTGGTGATGTTCATGTAGAGTGTTGTATAAAGCATTTTATCGCTATTAGGAAATTAACTCTTTATTTCACTAACAACCATCGGAACAACACTGCTTAGCGCACGTATACATAGAACGGGGATTTTCGCGGGCGACGTATTAACATAGATTTTATTAAGGAAAGTAGATAGGTAGCACTTTAGAATGACATGAATGAAAGGTGGCGCTACGATCACTACACGATCTTACTGGTGATATTTCGATTACAGGTTTTGGATCATGATAGAAAGTAACAATCGATAGGATATCACTGAAATTAACCGGAGCGGTGACTTCACAGGAAAGTAACAATCGATACGATATCACTGAAATTAAACGCAGCGGTGACTTCACCGGAAAGTAACAATCGATACGATATCACTGAAATTAAACGCAGCGGTGACTTCACCGGAAAGTAACAATCGATACGATCTGTCCAATGGAAGCTCTCGAACAAAGCAGAATAAGAGAAATCTGTGAATTAATTGAAAAGTGAGCGGACCGGTTATTGGAATTATCATATCATTGAATTGCATATCACTGAAATTTATCGGAGCGGTGACTTCACTGGAAAGTGTGAAGTCGCCGCTCCACTTCATGAGAGTAACCTTGACTTTCCGATATTCGCATTTGATGATGCACTATTCCATATAAATCCTTTTTTTATTACGTGTGACTTGACTTCGCATATATTCCGTTTAATGATGGTGATGATAATGTTAATGATAAATTTTATAATTAATATTAAATAATCATTTTTAATTATTAATATGATTGAAATAATAGATATTTGGAACAAATATTGAAAAATAACAATAGCAAAATTATTTGTTATTCAAAAAATCGTGGATTATGCATCTCTAGAGCAGGAATTCGTATATTTTGGATAAGTCCGCAAGCTCGATAAGAATTTGCTATACACTGTCACTTACTACTGATTTATTTCAGGATTTTAATGTCCAGATAAAAAAAAATTGCATTTTATAATTCTCAACTGATCTTCTGCTTGTCCTCTCTAACATCGGCTCCATTCTTTACCTCCCTTCAACAACATAAGATAGACCAGAATTTTCTGTCCTTACTAATGTTCAGATCACAATACTAATGTTACCAGTGGAGCCAACAAATATGATGAAATTTTAAACAGGAATTGGCCACTTGAGGGAGCGCGTGCCTGCAATGACGCATAAAAACTGTTTGTGGTGTGAATACCGTTTCATGAAATAATGTCTGTTTCGCAGCTTAAATTTATCCTGCTTAGATATGATTTGAAAATATATCTATATATTTAGATATCTTAAAGAAAACAGCAAAAACGAAAGGTACTGGTTTGGATCGGTATCTTAGAAACTCCACATAACGTATCTGTGCAATTTTATTAAAGAATCAGTGGGACTTCAATCGATATGATAATAATGGGATGTCTCTTCGTCATATCAATGAGCTTTGTGAAAGTCCTCATTTCGTATGAAAGAATCTGCGAGGTTTGCAGTCCCGACTACCGAAAATTGTGCACCCCAACCAACCACGAGTGCAGTTCCGACTACCACAAATTGTGCAACCCAACCAACCACGAGTGCAGTCCCGACTACTAAAAATTGTGCACCCGAACCAACCACGAGTGCAATCCCGACTACCAAAAATTATGCACCCCAACCAACAACGAGCGCAGTCCCGACTACCAAAAATTGTGCACCCCAACCAACCACGAGTGCAATTCCGACTACCACAAATTGTGCAACCCAACCAACCACGAGTGCAGTCCCGACTACCAAAAATTATGCACCCCAACCAACCACGAGTGCAGTCCCGACTACCAAAAATTGTGCACCCGAACCAACCACGAGTGCAGTCCCGACTACTAAAAATTGTGCACCCGAACCAACCACGAGTGCAATCCCGACTACCAAAAACTGTGCACCCGAACCAACCACGAGTGCAGTTCCGACTACCACAAATTGTGCAACCCAACCAACCACGAGTGCAGTCCCGACTACCAAAAATTGTGCACCCCAACCAACCAAAAACAATTAGATCTTGAATATGAATTATCCTATCTCCATTTTAAGGCACGTGTTCTGATAGTTAAATACTTTTTTTTTCTCTCGAAGCTATTGCAAGCTAATATTCTTAGCAAATATGCTTTTTATCCCCTCAGCTTCATGCATTCGATTTTCTTAACTCCTTCGTATATAATGACGAATCTGAATCGCGCATCGTGTACTAGATTGTGTACTGAATCGTGTACTAAATTTTTTATCTGCAATTAAATGAAAGTACTAAATAATTTAAAGTGTAAAAATCATTTAAAAACGCATCATTACGACAAATGCTTTTATAATATTCAATTGATTAAAATAATAATGATTGTCTAAAATAAGATGTTCCATCTAAATACGGAGTTTAGGAAATTCGTGTGTCAAGGAATTAATGTATTAGAAATAAATTTTTATGAATGACTATTTTGATCATCATTTTATCAAGAAATGAAATTATATAAATTTCGCCGCAACGATGAACTAAAAAAATCAAAAGAAAATTTTAAAAAATATACATTTCCCGATAACATAGTTGTAATACTGAATTCAATCTGAAGAATTTAGTTGATGATTTATTTAATAAACTTAGAGAATACTTGCGTAAGTTATTTTATTGTAGCTTAAAAGCTACTATACCACATATATTTTTTTTTTTTTTTTTTTGTCGTCAACTAAGTTGTCAATATTTCTTTATTGCGATCATTGCAGCCTGTAAATTAGATTGTAAAAAAAGATTTTTTACTGTTAAATAAACTTAATTTATAGTTATACAATTTACTTATTACACTGACTTATAATGAATTCACATAATTTGTCAGCAAAATAGCATGCATATTCCTCAAGAGTGTTGAGAGAAAAGACTGCTTTATTAAATATATCTTAACTCTTAATAAGATTTTTATCATAAAGTTCTCACAGTGAAATAAATCAGATAAATTTACCAACTCGTTACCGGAGAAGTTAAAACGAGATGAATAAAATGAGGATTAATTTTAGAAATATTATTCATTGAATTCTGAATTAGGGAAAATATCGCCCTATTCATGTAAAATATAACAGCTTCAATTTCCCTTATAATTCCACTCTCAGGTAATCGAATTACTCGGTGAAAATAAATTTTTTTTCATAACCTGTAATAACACTTTAGCTGAAAGACAAAGAACAGTAAAAAAAAAATGCGATGTCTTTGTCAGTTGCCAGTTTATTGATTATTCTGCCAAATAAAGTACAAATTAAAAGCTGAATGAACGATATTTAAATCAGATAATGAAAAATTGCGGACTTAACGTTGTTGATATCCATCACATTGATTTCTTAGTCGACCGATCAAAATTTTTTTGGTAAAATGCGATATCTTATTCGCATGTTGCCTTTTCGGTTATATTGCCAAAAGTAGTGCAAGTTAAAAGCTTTGCGAACGACATTTGAATCAAACGTCTAAAAATGTTTGGAAATAGTGTTCGATATCCATCGCATTCAGTTCTTAGTTGGCCAGCCAAAAATTGCCGATATAATGCGATATCTTATACACTTTGAAGATATATTGCCAAATGTAGCGCAAATAATAAGTTTCAATCAAATGTCTGAAAATCTGCAGACTTAACATTCCACATTTTTAAAGCCAAGAAATATTTGATTGTCTTGGAGTCTTAACGAATATGATTTTTTTCTTAGAATTTTATTCTTAATAGAGCTTTGAATGTTTTAATTTGTTCTAATTAGAGCCGTGAATGTTCTAATTTCTTCTGATTAGAGCTATGTGAAGAGCATTCAATGAAACAAATTAAAATGTTTATTTTTTGGGTTTTTTTACATTTGAATGTTGCCATTCGATGATAGAAAAGCGTTTTATAAATATAGATATTAAATTGACTTATTTATAGTGCTTTTATTCATGCTTAACTAATTTTTTATTATGCTTAACTAATTCAATAACTTAATTTTATTCATGAAATAATATTTTGTTATCGAATTATAAATTTCATATTTGATTTATATTTTTTACTGGTTTGATGTTTAATGAGCTGTGAGTCATAAGGTTAATGATGTGAGGTCTTCAATTTCTATTTACCGTTTTTATACTGATTCATTATATTCTCATTTAATACACCATGTGGAGGTTATTACGAACATTTTCTTTTATCGTTTTTTTAAATTTTTTTTCCTTTTAATGCAATTGTTTTTCGTTAGTGGAATCCCATTTCTTCTAATCGGATTTTAGAGGTTAGTTTTGATTAAAGTGAACATCAAATAGTTATTCATTTAATAGTTATTAGTGAATATTATTAATGTATAAGAAATAGTTGATGATCCTAAGAAATTTCTAAAATATTTCATATACATTTAAAAGAATTTAGATAGTCACTAGTCTAAGAATAAACTACATCTTTAATTATCTCATAAGAGCTGTAATCATGCTCATAGTACTTCTCTGCAAATCTAATTAAATTATTCAGGGTGTCCTGAAATAGACTGAAGATTTTAAAAAATGCTCAACAGACAAACGTTTAAGGTTAAAAAAAAATCTTACTGAAAATTCATGTGAGAGGACATAAATATTTCCTCCCACAGTTTTTGATATTAGTTCAATTGGCGATAGATGGCGCTGCAAGTCCTTTTATCGTTCTTTCCGCATACGAATCATTTAAGTACGCAACCTCAGAAGGGGTTATTGTTTCGATTTTAAATGGAAAGTCATGTGGCTGGACGAGCAGTAGTGATCTAAATAGCAGATTCTGTAGGAAAGTTTTGAAAATGAAATCTTCGTTGGAGAAAAGGGTTTTTCTTATGTTGGAATTCTATCGATTGGGGGAGAGTATTACTGCAACAAGAAGAAGCTTTCAGTGCAAATCCCAAGTAGCTAAGGTTCCGCAGCTCAGTGCAATAATGCTATTGTACGAGAAATCAATTCAAACGAACAAGTAGTGTTTCTGGTTGAGGAAGCTGGAATTGTTGAACGACCCCTTTCGGCTATTGGTCTGCAAGTTTTGTTTTGTGTACGTTTCTTACTTGCGTATTTATGCTTTTTCCCCCCTTCTAGAAATAAGGCCGTTAAGGAAACAATTATATTCCGCCTTAGAAAATCAATCCAAGAAACTGCAGACGCAAATCAATTGAGCAAAACGGCAAAGCATAAGATAATGCTTGATTGCTTAGTCTTGTTCCCTTACAAAATTCAAATAGAGCAACAGCTTCATACCGTATCCGTAGAGAGAGGGAAAAAAATATGTTTGCGAATGAATTGCTGGACATTATTGGCGGTAATGACATTAATGTGAACTGTTATGGTTTTCAGATGAATGAACATTTCCATTTCGATGGATTTGTCGATAAGCCAAATTGGCGAATTTGGGGAACTGAGAATTCTAGTGTGTGTGTTCGAAAATCATTCTATACTCAAAAAATGTCTGTATGGGCAGTTGTTTCCAATAGAGGTGTAATTGGACCCTTTTTTCTACATGATATAATGAATTCAAAACGATATATTCAAATTTTGTATAATTTTGTTGCCATTGAAAAGTGCCGTTCACTTTTCAATCCGTTCACAGATTTCTCCTTTTCTGTTATGTTCGAGAGCTTCCATTGGACAGATCGTATCGATTGTTACTTTCCAGTGAAGTCACCGCTCCGGTAAATTTCAGTGATATCGTATCGATTGTTACTTTCTATCTTGATCCAAAACCTGTAATCGAAATATCACCAGTAAGATCGTATCAAGGATTTGAATCACACCCCTCTTTGAAAAGTATTGATCACTTATATTTGTGACTTTTTGATATTGGTTACGTAGTAACCGCTCGTAAAATATTCGTCATCCCTATTTTCTTTTCTTAGAGGAATATTTTGATAACTGTATAATTGCTTTAAATTACCCATCCTTTATAGGAAAGGTAACTGGTTCACACACTGGACACCGTGTTTACTAGATTTAAATCCTTGGAATTTCTTCCTTTGGTGTCACTTGAAGGTTGCAGTGTACCAGACATATCCCCCAACACTTGAAGAATTTGAAGAAATAATCAAATTACCAGTGTGTAGATAATCCATTGGCCTCTTTTCAGAAAACATCTATCAATTTCGTCCTCCGATACATGTAATTACGGCTGGTAGTGGACATTTCGAAAATTTTGTAATGTGATTTCCATTCACTATAAGATTTTGAAAAATAATGTTGTGATTTTCAATCATTTCTTTACTTACATGTTTACTGTCTGCAGCGCCAACTATCGATAACTTTTAAAACAAAAACTAAAATCTGTGGATGGAAAAAAGCTGTGGGTTCCTTGTCACAAGAATTTGCTACAAGAATTGTTATTTTTTTAAACTTTAATCGTTTTTCTGTTATACATGTTTGAAAATCGTCAGTCTATTTCAGGACACTGTGTAGAGAGAGAGATAGGAGCACATTTTTATCTCCCTAACATCAGGGAAAAAACATTCATTGTGCTTGTGTTTGAAGTATAATGATGAATGAAACAACAAAGATCCACATTTTTGATAAAAGCTCGACAATTTGACTTTGTTACTGTGATGAAATTATCCTTCCCTGTGTGCGTCAGCTCCGAGATTCTATAGATCCAGACTTTTTTTTTTATGGGCAATAGCGGACGGCCAGAAAGATCTCTTGCTTTTCAGAAGCTACTGAAACGTGAAGATGTAAGTCGAAATGATTGGCCAACGTTCACTTCTAATTTAAACCCGATTAAATATATTTGGAATGATTTGGGGAGACGACTTGGCTCAATCATATTCTCCGGAAGCCAACAGACAACTTTTATAGATACTCACTGAAGAATTCCTAAAAAATTTCTGGATAATATTATTTTAAATATGAGCAGGTGGCATCACGGAACCTGTTGTACAGAAAAATGTTTTTTGTAAATGATTGACGCTGCATAACGCCACGTTTGTGTAACACTGATGTTGCTGTGTGACGTCGTTATGCTCTAGAAATAGAGTGAAGCAGTCAGTCATGAGTGGATGCTCGGCAGTTGTTCTGAATAAATATATTTTAATTTACTGGTTGAAGATTGAATTATTCCCAACATCGTCCAGCATCTAGTAGATGCAGTTCGCAGAATTTAGAATTGCTTTCGTTCTTTACATAATCATTGCAGTTGAGAAACATATCTCTTACTAAGGGACATTTGTTTGTTGTTCCCCCTTTATTTTTTAAATTCTTTTGATAGAGAAACTGCGAATATCAAAGAGAAGAGATCTTGATAGAATATTTTCCCCTATATTATCTGAATATATAGGGGATTCTTTCATTTTTTTTCTAAACCCGTAATTTGTGCTCTACACATAGGGTCAGAGGTCACAAATATTATCATCCCTTGTTTAGTGAGTTGCATATTCCAAAGATTTGTACATCAACTAATATTTTGTTTTATATAGCTTTGCAGAAATAATGAGTTTGAATGGCATATTTTAAAATTGGGTCATATTGCTTTTGATCCAGGAACAAGACAAGTTCATTCAAACCGAAATTTTTCCATTCCGAACAAAAAAATTTTCCGTACGCACAATCAAAATGGACCTGATAGTGGTCTAATTGGCATTCCTGCTAGCATGTCCGGAAGAATAATTCCCAACAACATTAAAGAAGATTTTAACTTAGAACTTTTGGCAGTCGAAGTACAGTTCCAGAATACCAAATTCAACATTATTAATTTATATGCTCCACAAGGTTTTGATATTGATCAAGCAAAACTCTTCTTTGATTCTCTAACTTTACCTACTTTCATCTTCGGCAATTTTAATTTGCACCACACTCTTTGACTCCCGTTCATCGGCTCTGAGTAACGATTTCGTTGATTGGCTCACTTATTCACATTTCATTATTCTCAATACAACTATTCCCACGCACAGTTCCTTAAGAACTCAATCCATCTTAGATCTTACTCTCTGTTCATCTGATATTCATAATTAAACCCCTTACTATATAATGGATTCAACTTTCGATAGCGATCACAACCCGATAGTTGTTTCCTGGTCTGTTATAGAAAATGTCAATCGCAATTTAAAAACAACTAATTGGACGAGGACCACACAACAAACGCGCGAATTTTTCAATAATGCCAACCAATGTTCCATTGAAGGAATTACGGTGAACGCAACTAAGATAATAACCCAAAATATTTCATTTGAACTATTGTCGCATAAGTCTTATCCTCCTTGGTGAAATCTTTCTTGCCGTAGTTATGAAAAACTCAACAAGTACTTTCGGAAGAAAACTATCAGAAACATTTCTGAAACAGATTGGATGAAACACAAAAAATTTGCAAGTCGGTTTCGTTTTCATGTTAAAAAGGCGAAAAGAGAATATTGGGATAAAATGTGAACAATATTTCGTAATCCAAAAATGTTCTATAAAATTCAAAATAAACTTTCGAATCACACAAATCCGAACTCTAAACACAACAACATTATCATGCAAAACAATCACTATATTTGCGATCCTGCTCTTCTAAGTGAATTATTTGCAAAGACTTTTTCTAATAAAATTACAAATATGGAATCTATTTCCTTGGATTTCTCTGGAATAAATTCCTTCCTCAAGAGTAAATTCGAAATTTGGAAACTTAAGAAAGCAGTCCATAAAACTAAAAACTCTACTCCTGGTGCTGACAACATCCCAGCCATCTGGTTCAAAAATCCGAACAACGATCAACTTCAAATTATTTTGAAACTTTTTCAACATCAATTGATTTAGCTGACATCCCCAAACAATGGAAACACGCTCAAATTATTCCGATTCTGAATCCTAACAAAGACAAAACCAAAGTTACTTCCTATCGACCCATTGTCCTAACCTCAGTTTTCTGCAAAGTCTTTGAACGTATCCTCACTCCACGCATTACTTACTATCTAATTTGTAACAAAAAACTACACAATAGCTTACATGATTTCATACCCTTCAGAGATAACCAGACTGCAATTTAAAATATTCAAGCAAAAATCACAGAAACTTACGAACTAAAAAAAAAAAAAAACTTTGTTGTTGTGAATCTAGATATCAAAAGTGCATATGATTCAGTTCATATTAACAGCCTTATTTTTAAATGCTTACAGCTTGGTATAACAGGCAACATGGCAAGCGGTTATTCAACTTTCTGCAAGCCAGAACTTTCCAGATTCACTGGAGGCACTCCCTTTCTAGTAACAGGACACTTAACAAAGGGTTACCTCAAGGCAGTGTTCTTTTACCAATTCTATTCGTTATCTTTATGCACGACTTCTATGAAACTATAGAGGAAGGATTCGAATGTACTCTCTTTGCGGATGATATCTTTGTCTTCTGTAGTCATCAATCCTGAGAAATCATTATCAAAAAAATACAAAACACTATGAAAAACATATGCAAGTGATGCAATGATTGAAAATTAGAAATTACTCCAGAGAAAAGTGCTTTAGCTGAATTGTCCAAGAAAAGAATTGCAACTTATCCACGCATTTCTTATGCGGGAACCCTTTAAAATGGAATGACACGATTCAATCTCTTGGCATTCATTTTTCTGAAAAGAATCAAAACTCAGTTATCTTTAAAAATTTTAGAAATCATGCACTTAAAAAGATAAATGGTCTCAAAATATTCGCATCAAAAACCCATGGCCCCAGAACTAAAGATATTATCAATATCACAAATAATAGCATTTTCAGCATATTTTACTATGGTTGCATCATAATCAACAGGTTTTCCGAGACTCAATTTAAAGCATGCAACACTGTCCAAACTATAGCCCTGAGAATTGTTTTAGGTCTCCTAAAATGGATACCGATGTTGTCCTTCTGAAAATTGCTTCTCAGGAAATTCTTTCAGAAAAAATCAAGCGACTAGCTTCCCAGTTTTTTATTAAGCAAATTGCTAATGGTGTACAT